>NC_090446.1:1403706466-1404006466 GCF_031143425.1 Pleurodeles waltl | reverse complement strand
TGCACCTCCCCTGGGGGCAGCATAAGGTTTTGGTGCAACCTCATGTTTACAAGGCCTTGTAAATCTGGAGATGAGCCAATGCCCATAGAACATCTCCCTAATGTAGAGTAAGGCAATGCAGCGATTTGTGCTGCCTTGCCTTACTCCATGTCTATGAAGCCATTCAAAATGACTTATAGTGGCCTCATAGAGATGGTTTGAAGGCTTACAGCTCCGTTGCATCACAAAAATTGGTGCAATTGTGGTGCATGGGGCTCGTAAGTATGCCCCCAATATCTGAAACAAGATCTCCATATCTATCAGTGCTGCCCCAACACTGCTCCAGTTTAGGAAAGAGTTGACACCACATCACAAATCATTAACTATCCACACCCCAGCTTCCTCTTCTCTGATTCATTGACTTTATGCTTGTCTTCGACCATGTTCAGCACTCCACTGCATTTTGGCTAGGGTTGTGCTATAGAAATACCATATAGACAGATAAATACATACTTACAGCAGTTAATGGCAAATATCTGCCTGGTGTCATGGCTAGTCCACCTATTCCTTGCTAATACATTTCAGAGTCATTATACTTTACTGTTATATCTTATTTTATTATTTTGGGATACAGTTTATATTACTATTGAGCAACAGTACATTTCTTTTAAATTATAAAATATGTCGGTATACAGAATATGAGTGTTGCCCTGCCACATTATAAAACAAATATTGCCCATATTTCCTGGTGACGCCTGAGACTGGCAGTGATCCAGGTCCTCGCCTTCATTCTTAGCAGGTTAATATTAACTCAGAGAGTTTTCGAGTTATAAGTATGAACATTAGACAACTTAAATGCAAAAAGGCTCCGTGTTAAGCCCTTGCAGCTATTCATGGCAGGTCCCTGATTCTCAAAACTTTTTTTCATGAAAGCTTCTCTTGCTCCTGATAATTTATGAGTATTTTGTGAGTAATCGCGAGATCAGTGTCTTGCGGGAGACATAATTCACAGCTATAACACTAGTAAAACACAAGTAAGTATTATTTGAAACTGAGGGAATTCACTTCTACACATTTCTTCATTTCCCAAATACTAAGAAAAAAATGCAAAATTTAAATACATTCCATGGAATGTACATTTTTAAAAACATTTGTGAGCCATGTCTCCAAAACGTATTTGCAGATGACTGTCAGCAGACTTTTTTTTATCCCCAAAGTAAGTGAAACATTTCAGAAGGATTTTCTTTCACACTTTCTTAAAAATAACATACAAACAGAGACTCAAACTCATAACATTGCAGTTTTATAAAAATGTAAATGTAGGAATCCCCCAGTTACATAAGAAAATTTTAAGTTTCCACCCACCAAATTTTAATCCACCAGACAACTCAGCTCTGCTGACATGGCCGATTCCTGCAGCAACCTTCATATGCCAAGAAATCTTAATTGCAAACTGGAATGTTCAATATGACATACTAAAACCCATCTTTCCCTACATTAGGTGCAAGAGGCGAGTAAAGTTGTAAAATATAAAAATAAAGCATTGTCTACTGTGAAATGAATCGCAAATGAAGATTTGAAAAGACATCTGCACCAAAAGTCTTCAAATTTAAAAGCTCAACTTTGCAATACATTTGTTCTTCCTTTACTAATGTGGAACATAAACATATACTTGCACATTTCTATAATATGTTCTCATTGAGGCATTAAACTAAATATTAAGAATTCAGATTTTTGAGCTGTGGTCTATAGCATTACCAGGGTTATTATCAGAGGCAATTTCAAAAGAATCCTGAAACCATTTAGCTGATGATCCACTGATGCGGCGTCTTATTCACCTTATACAGAGTTTGTTTAAGATAACTTATTGTATTCGGAGCTAACAATCAAAAGTCAAAGAAGATCATGATAACATTAAACTAGTGTTATTGACAGTTCATGAGTGGCATTAAGATCCAACCATTCCGATCTGACATGAGTAAACAATTATCAGGGATGTACCTGGCGTCTTGGTGCTGAGGACACAACAATGGCCAGATGATTTGTTGACTATCTGCCAGACTGATGCTCCGACGTTCTGTAAATGGGGTTAGAATCTACTAGCTGGGAATGTGGCTTATCGAGTGCATCAAAGGTGCCCCGGCCAAGCTGAGTGGGGCTTTATGTCTGTGAAATCCAGAATTTGTATCTGCCTTTGATACTCATAAAATGTTCATTTTATGTCTTAGGGAATTTGTCACTGAAGTTCAAATCTGTAGAGAGTATTTGGACTGTGATCTTCTAGAGGCAGGGGAGTGATCTAACTGGGTCTCCCCCTCCTGCACATCAGAGCCACAATTTCCCAAAGGGGTAGGTAATCCAGTTCATGCTGTGACTTTGAATCTGGCTCATCACGGAATAAACTGTCTATGTAACACATGTGATTTATATCCTCTCTTTATAGGTATTAAAACCTAATTATTTGGGTTCACCTATTTAAACCAGAAGTGGTGTGAGAAACGAAGGCCTGCGGCCGAGCACATATGATTAATGGAGCATAGAAGAAATCATATACCATGTCTCCCAGGCACCAAATTGTAACCGTCCAGGAGGATCCCTAAAAGATTCTATTGTGGGGTCTTTCATTATGTCAGGAATGCAACCCAGTTATTACACATCTCCATTCTTTAAGAAAATGATTATTCTATACATGAGTAACATGCACAAATGAAAACTAAAAGGAACACAAAACTATTGCAACTGTGTGCCCATCATATATAGCACCCCTCTAACAGCTTCTGGACAGCCACCACTCATGACTACTGCAACAGGTAATCAATAATGAATTATCTTGTCAGGCAGAAATAGTAGCATCCATAACATCTTTATGAACATTTTACTGGCTCCATTGAGATCGCAGAGTCATGATGATCAGAGGAAACAGCAGCCTTCCATTGAATATCTTGTGAGTGAGAACCTGTAGTTTTGGCTAGTCTTCCCTTGTGCCACCATTGTCCATTCTCCATCTTCACCAGATTTCCATTAACCTACTGTACATATGGAGGATCCCAGAACTTTAACAAACCTTTCTTAAACAAGCAAGGTTCATTTTTCCTTGCCCGTTTTCGATCTTCTACACAGATCTGCTACACCTAACCACATGTCTTCTACTTATCCTAATAGACTTATAATAAGCCTGTGTACCTTCAATTCTGGAATCAATAGCAACATGTTTAATTCAGATGATGTCCTTCTCTTTCTCATTAATTCAAATGGCAATTTTTCAATTGCTACGTGAGGAGTCATGCAATATGCCCATAGTTATTTCTTCCATGCTTCACCAATTTTGCCATCACTAGTATTCGTACCATGTGCATTGCCTTTCCTGAAATCTATTAAATCTGTTGACCATTCCGTAGTTTTTTTTCGCCTATACAATGGTGTCCTCAAATGTGTAACACCACATCTTCTCAAACAATTCTGTGACTACATTGGAAATCATTATCCACAAGAGTATTCCAGGCACCCTCTTGTTTACAAAATTTCTTACAAGAACTTAATAACGTCTCTGTATAGTGAATCCCATGAGGTAGCACATGAAAACAACCATAGAAATCAAACCATACCAAGGCCTAATAGGACACAAGACAGGTAATTTCTGAGGAGGTTTCACAAGACGTTTGTCACTTGAAGTGCACTGACTGCAGTCTCCCATCTTCCTGTCAACATTACTAGGCATCAAGAACTACCTCTACACTTCAAGCAATTGTCTCAGTGAAAGTCACACCCATATGCCCTTCATGTGCCACATCTGCAATCTTCTCAACCAGAGGTACGGGTGAACAGACTTTTCTTACTTCAATGAAATTCTTTTGCCCTTGGACAAGTCACTCAAAAACCTCCCAAAACCGTTAAACCTCTTGTTTCAACACTTTCTCTCTCCTGGCCACCATTCCACAATACATCTGACAATTTCCACTTGATATTGTCTTTTTCCACTTCCATTGTCACTCCAGCATGTCCTTATATGTAATTGCATCCATAGTGACTTCTGCAATAGTGCATGCTTCCACATCTATCTTTTAATTTATCCTCCCCAATACTGTCTACTGGTAATCTGTATAAACAGTTGCCTGTGACATTGTGTTGTCCTGGAATGTATTCTACTTTTGAATTGTATTTAAACAGTTTAATTGACTATCTAGTCAAATGTGTCCTTGTTTTTAAAAAAACTTTTGGCCAACTAGAATATCAACTAGGAGACAATGGTCCGTTCTCAGCACAAAAGACCATCTCCAGAGATAAGCTTTGAATTTGTTGACACTTAATAGACAGGTCAACAATGCTCTATCAAATAGTGGGTACCTATGTTCCACATCCTTCAACATTCTGATGCAAACCTCTTTGTAAACTTATTCTTATTTTACAATTAGCTCAACACTTCACAGAGATCATATAAACTTGTGTTTGCTATGACACAACTGAGGTGACCCTCGATAAACAATAATTACACAGTTGCTTCCTTAATCATTCTTGAGATCTTAAGCAAAATATTTTGACGTTCACTGTCCCAGATATATTGAGCATTATTATTCTTTAAAAGTGATGTAAAGCATTTAGTGGTACCGGGAAAACATGTTGTAAATTGCAAAACCAGTAAATGAGTATAAGTGATCTAGACCTGATCTGAGACATTGCGCAATTTGTTTTTCACAGGTGGGCATTTTTATTTACTTTGATGAGATATGTATAGTCTGCGATTTTACCCAACATGTCTTCCAACACACTTTATATTTGTAAGCCCATTTACCCATTACATTTTCTCCAACCTGGTAAACCATATAACATCAGCTGTACCACCACTCTAGCATGTTGATTGTGTATTGTGTAACATACAGCTCTCAATTGAGGCCTCTTTCCTTCACAGCAATGTGAGCTAAAATGTAACTTAGTAAGTTAGTTTTGCTTCCTTCAAAAGCCACAGTAGCAGCATCTACTGAAAGCAAAGATGTACATTGCCAGTTATTTTCACAGTTTTCACTTGAAATTATTATAATTCTCACTTCTGAGTCTACCTAAAGATCAATGTTCTCCTCAGCACTAGTGATGCTAATAGTGGGATTCTTACACTCCTCATTCGTCAATAAAGGCAACTATTTCAACAGTTAATACTAAATTGTCCATGCTGCAACACACATCATCATTTCCCTACTATCTCCGGTATCCTCATTCACTAAAAATACAATTTCTATATGTCTTCTACCTCTGTGCATATTACAATAATGACCTACCTTTCCATGCATTTGTTCTATGTCTTGGAAAGACTTGGTCCCAATTTAGAGTACCATGGACAAGGTTCTATGTCACAACGGTGACAGAGAACACTGTCTGCCAAACGAGTCCACTCACCCTATTTTGTATTGGAAGGGCTACAAGCTTTATGCTGATGGAGTAAAACTTACTCTGTCAGTGTAAGCCTTTCTCTGACAGTCCAAGGGAGTACAGGCCATTGGAGGTATGCCATCCATCTGTCCACCCTATTTAGAGTGAGTAGACAAATGGCTTTTTTAACTGTCCCTCACATCCAGGAATATCCTGGAGGTGAGAGGCAGTTAAAATAAAAGGATAAAAACCCCAGTGGTGTCTGGGGTCATTCATATTTACATTTTCAAATACAAAATCCCGCTTTGACAGTTTGTTTTTTAGAAAAGAAAAGTCTTTTAAAAGTTTGGTTTAAGCGGGCACCACAAATCATGAGGGCACATCAATTGTTTAGATGGCATTGTCTGAGCTGCTGTGACATCGGTTCGCACAAAACCATAGAGGTTACTTCAGGGCTAGTAGTGAACTGTAAATTTCATGGGCAGTATAAAACCAAGGTGACAGATGCAAAATGTCCCTCCATGCTGACTGCCTGTACTCCAAAGTGTATTGATGATTCACAGTTCAATCAATCAATCAGTAATTTGTTTAGCACCCTACTCACCTGGTAGGGTCTCAAGGTGCTGAGGGGTGGGGGGAGGGGGGTGTTACTGCTCGAAAAGCCAAGTCTTGAGGTGCTTCCCAAAGGTCAGGAGGTCCTGGGTCCGACGTAGGTTGACGGGGAGGGAGTTCCAGGTTTTGGCAGCAAGGTGGGAGAAGGATCTGCCGCCAGCTGTGGTACGGTGGATGCGGGGGGCGGTGGCGAGGGTGAGGTTGTCAAAGAGGAGCTGGCGTGTCGGGGTGTAGAAGTTGAGGCGCTCGTTGAGGTAGGCAGGTCCGGCGTCATGTAAAGCCTTGTGGGCGTGAATCAGGAGTTTGAAGGTGATCCTTTTGTTGACGGGGAGCCAGTGGAGGTCTCTGAGGTGGGCTGAGATGTGTTTGTGGCAAGGGAGGTTGAGGATGAGTTGTGCTGAGTCATTCTGGGTACGCTGAAGTTTTCTCTGGAGCTTGGTAGTTGTTCCCGCATAGAGTGCGTTACCGTAGTCCAGTCTGCTGCTGACGAGGGCGTTCTTCTGGTTTCAATGGGAATCCATCGGAAGGTCTTGCGAATCATGCCAAGGGTGTTAAAGCATGAGGATGAGATGCGTTTGACTTGCTGGGCCATAGTGAGCGATGAGTTCAGTATGAAGACGAGGTTACATGCGTGGGTGTTGGTCGTTGGGTCGGTTCCCAACGTGGCAGGACCTGCAGGAGTCATCCCAAGCTGCTTTGTTAGAGCTGAAGATGATGATCTCGGTCTTCTCCGAGTTTAGTTTGAGGCGGCTTGCCTCCATCCAGTTGGCGTTGGCATGAAGACCGGTGTGGAGGTTGGTCTTGGCGGTTGGGGAGTACTTCTTGAAAGAGAGGATCAGCTGAGTGTCGTCTGCGTAGGAGACGAAGTTGAGGGCGTGGGATCGGACGATGTTGGCGAGAGGAGCCATGTAGACATTAAAGAGTGTGGAGATGAGTGAGGATCCCTGGGGGACTCTGCAGATGGGCTTTTGACAGGACGGTGGGAGGCGGACTCTTTGGGTTCGGCCCGAGAGGAAGGATGTGAGCCAGTTCAGGGCTTTGTGGCGGATTTCAGCATCGTGGAGGCGTGTGTGAAGTGTGTGATGACAGATGGTGTCGAAGGCTGCGGAAAGGTCAAGGAGGATGAGGGCAATGGTTTCACCTTTGTCGAGCCTGCTCCTGATGTCGTCGGTGGCAGCGATAAGGGTGGTCTCGGTGCTGTGGTCCTTGCGGAAGCCAGACTGGGAGATGTTGAGTAGGTTGTTGTCCTCCAGGAAGCGAGATAGCTGGCTGTTGACTATCTTCTCGATGACCTTCACAGGGAAGCGGAGTATGGAGATGGGCCAGTAGTTTTTTTTAGGGCTTCGGGGTCGGCTTTGGGTTTTTGGGCAGGGAGTTGACTTCGGCGTGTTTCCAGCTCTCTGGAAAATGGCGGTTAAGAAGAAGCTGTTGATGATGGTCCGGAGCTGGGGTCGATGATTTGGCTGGCTTTATTGAAGATGTGGTGAGGGCAGGGGCCGGTGGGTGATCCGGAGTGGATGGTGCTCATGGTCTTTGTAGTTTTTTCGTCGTTGGTGTGGGTCCAGGCATTCAGTGTGTTGGAGCGGATGGGTGAGTTCGGGTCGGCATTGGCAGTGGTGGTGGTGGGAAGCGGCGTTGTGAAGCTTTTATGTATGTCTGTGATCTTGCGGTGAAAAAAGGTGGCGAGGGAGTCGCAGAGGTCTTGCGAGTGAGGGGGATTGGCAGAGCAGGATTTTGGGGTTGGTGAGTTCCTTGATGATGTTGAAGAGCTCCTTGCTGTTGTGTGTGTTGTTGTCAATTTGTTCTTTGTAGAAAGCTGTTTTGGTGGTCCGGATGAGCTGGTGATGTTTGCGAATGGCTGATTTGAGGGCGGCGTGGTTGCTTTCTGTTTGCTCTTGGCGCCAGATCTTCTCGGCTTTCCGGCATTCCGTCTTGGAGGCCTGCGGTGAACCAGGGAGCTTTCTTGCTGGTGCGGGTGTTCGCGGTTTTTCTGAGTGGAGCGGCCACCATTAAGAAGGGGAGGTGGGTGGAAGGAGCAGCTGGGAGGCGGGAGGCGGGGAGCAGTGGCAAATGGGGGCGCGAGGGGGGTGGGGATGCAGGGGACGCAGGGACGGGAATGGGAAGAGGCATAAAATGGCAAAGACGGACAGGAAAACAAAAAGGCAATAAGCAGAGTCAGACACAGGAAAGGTAACAAGACAGAGTCAGAAAAACAGATCAAGGCACAGAATGTGAAAAAGTGGCACAAATAACACAAGGACAAATAACAGGACACACACACAATACTTACGGCAACCACTAGAAACCAGGGCACCAGGGATGAGGCGCAGGCGGATGCCTGCGAAAGGTGGAGGGCCTCGAACTTACAGCAGTAGCGAGGGCAGGGTCGGGGGCACGGTGGCAGACAGGGGGAGATGCACATTCATTTTTTTCCATGGCTGGTTAAATTTTTGGCCTGACGCTATAATTCTGTTGATATTTGCAAACTGAAGAAGGCATTTTAATTCCATTTCCTTGCACTATCACATTCACATTTGGAGGTTTGCAAGTGGGAAATATTGTGTTTGACATTCTTTTGTGAAGTTTCAATACTTCTGACTAAGGGCCTGATTAAGATCTCGGGTAGAGCTTACACTGTCGAAATGGTGACGGATGTCCTATCCGCCTAAATCTAAATGCCATTATTTTCTTTTGTATTTAGATTTTGGTGAACCGGATATCCATCACCGTTGCACTGGAGATGTAAATCAGGCCCTAAATCTAATACTTTGTCTGTGGAGGGAGTTTTATAAGACAGTAGCCTTTCTTACATCATTTTGGAATGGCATCTTTAACTAGCTGGTCCTAATCAGCTGCAAAGATAAGCCTTCAAATTCACAACTGCTGGCCAACACTATAGTGATTAGAAAAAGGTGTTAAGAGGGGAGACAAGAACACTTATACTGCCCCTCTCTTAAGAAAAAAAGCATAAGCAAAATTGATGATGTCAGGGCCCAACAACTCTGCCTAATTTGTCAACAGCCACAGGGGCATTGTTTTAATCATGTATGTGTAGCACCACTGGGTTGCTTGTAACGTCATTGTACTGTCTGCATTTCAAGATAGATATTGCCAATGTTTGATATGTACTTGATGTTACCAATGCATGTTGCACTATATAGTTGTTTTCACCAATGTTTGTTGAGCACATGTGACTGGTCAAGTCCTCAAAATGTGTCAGGTTCACTTGTTTATTGGTTGCAAGATAACTACTATGCCCCCAAGGTCTTCAGGGAGCAGCTGCCTCCTGTTTGCAAAATCATGAGTCATGCTGGCTATAAGTACTCTTGCTGTGCACATGACTCTGCTTGGCTTTATTTCTGTCTGGTAAGGAAAGCCCTTTGCACTCTGGAATTCCCTCCAGGCTCCACCCACTGCCCTCTTGACTCTGCTGGCAGCAAAGAGCCTCAGCAGAGATCTTCTGGAAAGAACACACCTTTGTCAGCTAAGTGGAGCATGCTGTCTGGAATCTCTTTGTGTAGAATTTTATTATGGTTGCTTTATTTTTTTTTATGAAAGCTGAAAACCTATTGCACTCTAGCCTTCTTGAGACTTTGAAAGGCCTCTTCTAAGGACACAGACAGGATTTATGAGTGGGGGCCTTGATGAGGATTGAATAACAGATTTTGCCTGGGGGCTTTAACAACTTTAGTTTTGTAACTGAGAACTGTGACAGAACTTCACTATCATCCACTTGTCTATTTTTTGTACTAATAGTGATTACACAATTCAGTGCTAGGATTACTTTATGTGTGAGTTTATTTGCTTTTGGTATTGCAATTCATTTTATGTTAATGGTGATTATGCAATTCAGTGCTAGGAATACTCTATGTGAGTTTTCTTGCTTTTGGTACTGCAACTCGTTTTATGTTGTAGTTTTACCAAAGAAAAACTAATGTGAAAGTTCAGATCCATGAAAGAAACTTGCAGACCTTCCTAATTTGTTTAGAGACATTCAGATTTCATCACCTTTTGTATCTATTAATCTGTGAGAAGAGAGAGAGGGCCAAGTTGCCGATATTACCAGGTGAATGTGCTGTGATAACCAAATTAGATGAAGTTAATGAGAACAGGGCATGCTTTATTGAATGTTGTGAAACAGTCACTTAATAGCACATATCTTCACCAATACCTTAAATCATCACAGAAAGGCAGCTTCCAGGGGCTCCCCTGACAGTCCTCCATAACCCAAAAAAACACACCCGTCTGGATCTGGTGAAAATGAGTACAGTGTCTCTTTCTTTTCTTTTTTTCAAATCCCCTTCCCTTTTGGAGCACCTGCAGGGGGTCCGGGTGCAATCAGAAGAACAAGAGATGCCTCAAGAGGTCAGGAGAACAGTCATTGCCCCTACAGACAGCCTGGTTTCAGGTGAGTGGCCTCGCCACAACAGATGATACTTCAATGTCCAGAGCCTAAGAACCTACAAAGTGTGTCAAGTTAAAAAAAAATTACAGTGTGGTGGAAATGGCCCTTTTCGTAGGGTCATCCCTAAACCATTTGCCTCCTTCCTCCTATTTTTTCTGACCTGTTTTTGTTGGCTTTAGGACTCTGGGCACTTCACCACTACTAACCAGTGCTAAAGTGCATATGCTCGCTGTGCAGATTGTATTGGTGATTGGTTTATCCCTGATTGGCATAATTGATTTACTAGTAGTCCCTAGTAAAGTACACTAGAGGTGCCCAGGGACTCTAAATCAAATGCTACTAGTGGGCCTGCAGCACTGTAAACATGGCTCAGACCTGCACTGCAGTGTCTGTGTGTGCAGTCCTGAACTGCCAGTTCGACTTAGCAAGTGTACTCACTTGCCAGGCCTAAACTTTCCCTTTTTATGCATGTAAGGCACTCCTAGGGTAGGCCCTAGGTAGCCCCATGGGCAGGGTCCAGTCTATGTTAAAGGTGGGACAAGTACTGATGTTTGTTACGTGTTCTATCAGTGAAATACTGCTAAATTCAGACTTCACTGTTGCAAGGCCTATCTCTCTCAGAGGTTAACATGGAGGCTGCCTTTAAATAACTTTAAAGTGCAGATTTCCTTTGAGAGCAGATGGAAATATGGAGTTTGGGGTCTCTGAACTCAAAATTTTAAAATACATATTGTATTGAAGTTCATTTTTAGATTGTTGGTTTGAAAATACCACTTTAGAAAGTAGGGATTTTCTTGCTTAAACCATTCTGTGGCTCTGCCTGTTTGTGGATTGCCTGTCTGGTTCCTTTTGACAGTTGGACTGTTTGTGAATCCCCTCTAGACAGTGAGACAAAGGGAGCTGAGGTGTAGCCTGCATATCCTGATGAGCCATCTGTGCTAGAGTGGAGGAAAGAGTGGTTACTTACACCTGAATGGGCTGTGCCTGACCTCTCACAATGAAGTCTCCAACCCCCTTGGTGTGTGTCTGCAGCCTGGCCTGGGCAAGGCAGGATCTTGTGAACAACAGAGACTTTCCTTTGAAGTTTGCCTACTTTAAAGGCAGAAAGGGGTATAAGTAGTGGACCAAAACCCCACTCTTCAGTTTTCTTCAAGATCACTTCTGGATTCGAGAGGGACCTCTGCCAAGTAGAAGAGCTGAAGAGCTAAGGAGAAGTGCTGCCCCTGCCTCTGACTGTGCTTTGTCGGGCTATCCTGCAGTTGCTGCTTCTGCCTGTGAATGGGGACAAAGACTGACTTTGTTGTGCATTCCTGCTTGAGAAAAATATCCAAGGGCTTGAACTGAGCTTGCCTCCTGTTTTGAAGTTTCAGGGCTATCAAAGACTTCCTCTGTTAACATCTGGACTCTCTGCTGAGACTTCTGCCCTGCCAAGTGGTGCCCTATCCAGTCACTGGGCCCTTGAAAGGTGAAGGTGGTAGATAAGAGCTAAAAATCCCCGCAAAGAAAGCCGTGCAGAGAACTTTTCATCACACCATCTGCAACGCAGCTGATAAACAACGCGCCGCTGGGTTCACAGTTGAAATCAACACTCCACCTGCATTGCGGCTAGAACATCGACGCATTGCAGCTGGAGAAACGATGCTCAACATCCGCTTGCGGATGCTGAAAATGACGCCAACCCCAAACTTCATGGTTTTCTAACACCGTGCGACCAGATTTTCCATGCATCGGCCCTGGACGTCAAACAGAGTCTGCGCAGACCTGAGGTGCCTCACCCAGAAATCAAAACATCGCTCTCTTGCGAGGGAGAAAAACATTGCATCGCCGACCAGAGAAGGAAACAACGCATGGCCTCACGTGCGAGCAAATAATCGACGCATCGCTATCATTTTCCGACACACGCTCGCCCGTGCAGCTTAATTTTTTGACACTAACACTAAGGTACTTTGTGCAAAATCAACGTTTACATTGATTTCTATGGAGTATGACTCTTATTCTTTTGGAAATTCATATTTTTAACTTGTGTATGTTGGATTTTTGTCATTTTGGTCTTGTTTGATTTAGGTAAATATTACCTATTTTTCTAAACTGGTGCGGTGTCCATTTTGTAGTGTTTCACTATATTACTGTGTGTTGGTACTAAATATTTTACACTTTGCTTCTGAAGTTAAGCCTGCCTGCTCGTGCCAAGTTACCAACAGGGTGAGCGGGGATTAACTGAGTGTGATTGTCCTTTACCCTCACTAGAGTGAAGGTCCTTGCTTGGACATTCTAACACAGTGGTTTAAGAATGTGAAAAAAAAAAGAAACATCATAGTTAATTCCTGTTCCTGAGCTGTTCTAGTCTATGTGCTTCAGAAAAAGTAAAAAGTATTAGTCAACGGAGAGGTGAAAAGACCTCAGCATGTTGAAGTGTGAACTTGACAATAATGTGTGCATTAGAACATTATGGGGGTCATTTTGACCCTGGCCGTCTTCTGACCGCCAGTGTAAATGTGGTGATCCCACCACCAACAGGCTGGCGGTGAAGATCGCCACATTTGAGTGTGGCGGGTTGGCCTCTGCCAACCCACCACATCTCAACTCATACCGCCATGGCGGTCGGAACCATCGGGCCAGAGGTGATCATCTCCGACTGGGCGGTCCACAGAAGACCGCCGGCAGTATTAGGAGCTGGGTTTCCACCACGGTTTCCGTGGCGGTAGCAGCACCACAAAAACCATGGCGGGAAGGCTACTGGTGAGAGGGAATGTCTTCCCTGTTACAGGTAGACGGCTCCCCCACCCCCACCCAGCAAGCACAAGACCCCACCTCCCCCCTTCAGCCACATTGTTCCTCACCCCACCTCCCTGCGTACATGTACACATTCACAACAACATTCATACACGCATTCACAACAACATCCATACATGCACTCACAAATCCATTCATACACACATTCACAACTCCATACATACACAAATTCGTGCACACATTCACAACTCCATTCATACACGCATTCATGCACACATTCTCACACCCATCCAAACACGCCTACTCACATGCGATGAAGGCACGCACTCACTTCAACATACAGACATTCATACAACCACGCACACATATTCATGCACACACACCACACACTCATACACTCACACACACCACCCCCCACCCTTCCACCCCCTCCTCTGTCGGACCATTGCCTTACCTGGCCGGGAGAAGGTCGCCCGGCAG
Organism: Pleurodeles waltl; assembly: GCF_031143425.1. Taxonomy (NCBI): domain Eukaryota; kingdom Metazoa; phylum Chordata; class Amphibia; order Caudata; family Salamandridae; genus Pleurodeles; species Pleurodeles waltl. The sequence goes on along the minus strand of NC_090446.1, from coordinate 1,403,992,896 downwards.
GGAACGGGAAGGGGCGCTTCCACCGACAGCAGCGCCCCGCCAGCAGGACACCACCAGGCCATATTATGGCCCATAATATGGCGGGCAGTGTCCTACTGGCAGGGAGGTGCATGTGGTGGAACTGCCAGAGTGCCTCCGCCCACCAGCACGACTACTGCCAGATTTCCACCTAAAGTGTGGCGGAAATCCCGAAGTACCTGTGATATGGCGGGTGGAAGACTACCTGCACTGGCGGTCTCCTGGCGCCCGTGGCTTTGGCAGTAAGACCACCAAAGTCATAATGATGGCCTATATTTAAAAATTGCCTTAGAGAGTACTGAAGGAAATTATAGTCAAGAAAATTGCATGAGTGTGGTTGGGCATACCACTGTCACCTGTTTTTAATTGGTTTCAGTCTTCAAACATGAGTTGTGTGTCTCCACCACCACAAGGAACCATTCAGTGACATTCTGGCTGTAGAGTGGGAGTGCAGTGAAGGGTGAGTGTGGAGATGAGTAGCAAAGAAATGAATGATAAACGTGTGATACAGGCTGTGGGTATGTTAAGAATGCCTTTGCAAAAGACATAGGGGGTCATTCTGACCCTGGCGGTAAAATCCGCCAGGGCCAACGACCGCGGGAGCACCGCCAACAGGCTGGCGGTGCTCCCATGGGCATTCTGACCGCGGCGGTACAGCCGCGGTCAGAAACGGAAAACCGGCGGTGTACCGCCGGTTTCCCGCTGCCCTGGGGAATCCTCCATGGCGGCGCAGCTTGCTGCGCCGCCATGGGGATTCCGACCCCCATACTGCCATCCTGTTCCTGGCGGTTTTGGCCGCCAGGAACAGGATGGCGGTATGGGGTGTCGTGGGGCCCCTGGGGGCCCCTGCAGTGCCCATGCCAATGGCATGGGCACTGCAGGGGCCCCCGTAACAGGGCCCCACAAAGATTTTCAGTGTCTGCCATGCAACTGCACCCGTCGCACCCCTTCCACTCCGCCGGCTCCATTCGGAAACCCAGAATACCCGCGGCGGTCTTTTGACCGCGCAGCGGTATTCTGGCGGTTCAGGCCAGGCCGGCGGCTTCCGCTGCCGGCCGGGGTCAGAATGACCCCCATAGTGGTTTCTTTACATCTTTCCCCAAAATTACAAACGCAAAAATCACTGCAATAAAACCTTGCTGGCAGAGTCAGTTCTGAACCATGTAGTGTAATGATGCACTAGCTGCTGAGAAACCACTACAATAAGATAGGTCCCTATCTGATGCAGGCCGAGGTCCCTGACTCAGGACCTCTATGGCAAACTTTAATGACAAGCTAATCTGAGAACTGTAGCTAGACAGATATGCTTGATTGGAGCCCAGAAGAAACCATACAGCATTATTTCCAACAACCAGCTTGAAACTGTCCAGCAAGAACATTACAAGATTCCACTTCGGGTGTTTCATGATGTCATGACATCGTGGTACAGAACCCGGTCACCACAAAAACTTACTGAACTAAGCCAATCATGCTGTCATTAGGATGACAGCTCTCTCCTTTTTTACTGGTCATCAGTAAAATGTGGGCCTCTAATAAGAGTTTTCATATGTACTGGTTTTATTGGTTGCTGCCTGGGGAAATGTAAGCTTCTATCTACCCATGTAGCATTTCCAAAAGTTGCTTTCTGATTGGGAAGTAGGAATTCCTTACACATATCGGCTTCAATTCCCAAATAGATTCTGCTGTGACCTTCTTTTGTAGTACCATGTGTTTCTCATGAATTCTATGAGTACCCCAGGAATAACTCAGGAAAACCCCTGGCTTAGCCACAAAATTCCTATTAAAGCAAAGAGTTCTACGTAAGAAAGTAAGACCTACTCAGAGAAAGGCCTTTGTCACCTAGACATTCTATTACTGGGATTGCCATAAGCATATGTAGGAACCACAGAGCAATTAACAAGAGAGTGGAGTGATGTTAGATCTCTGAGAATAGGTCAGCAGAAAAGGCATGGGAATCATCATACATAGAGAAGATGTCTGAAGGGCAGGGGAACAGAAAATTACACTCATTCAGGACAGGTATTTCCGGGCTTTGTTTGTACACTGCCCCAGCCTCTACAGGGACTACAAGACCCAAGAGACTAGAAAGAAGGTGTCTGTTAGCAGTGGTTGTTACAACTCTCTCTCAATTTCGCATCAATTTACACCAGACCTCATTCCCTCACCTTTATTGTTTTTCTCCTCGTCAGTATGCCTTGGTCCCTCCTGTTTATGCCCCTTATTGACTCTGAAGCTACATTCCTTGAGTCCTGCTTTACTTGGTGCCTTGCTGGAATCTTCTTATGCAGTCCTTTCTGACTTCTCAGCACCCCTTGGCATTTCCCTGAAGTGGTGGAGTACGATCCTTTTGAGTTCCCAGGATAGTTTCCATGTTTGTGTTGGGGTTTGTTACAGTGAGAGCCATCCACACATGGGCTAGGCATTTATGTCCTTGATTCCTGGCAGTTATATACTGTACATTGATTTTACATTGGGTTCTATATTTACACTTTTCCTGTTTCTCTGTGCTATTATAGCATTGGTGGCACAATTGTATGATGATGTATTGTCTGTAATCCAAGAGTCCAACTCAGGTCTACCCCAAATAGCCTACTGGCACAAGTGCGTCTCTCGCTTTTTCTATCTCTCTTCCTCTTTCTCTCTGTTAGACCTGTCAGCCTAAGAGTGGTCTTCCCCACATACGTTTTGCCTCCCTTCTCCATTTTTTCTGATCTCATTTTCGCTGGCATTAGGACTCTGCAGACTTCACCACTGCTGACTAGTGCTAAAGTGCTTGTGCTTCTGACTCTAAACATGGTAATATAGGCTTATCCCCAATTGGCATACTTAGTTTATCTATATGTCCCTAGTAAAGTGACACTGCATGTGCCCAGAGCCTGAAAACTAAATGCTACTAGTAGGCCTGCAGCACTGATTGTGCCACCCACTGAAGTAGCCCAGTAAACTTGACTGAGGCCTGCCATTTGACTTGACAACTTTTAGAAAGATGGTATTTTCTTTCCTTGGCCATTTGGTGCCCGCAACTTTTTTTTGGGCCACATGACTGGGTGTAGTTGGCAGTTCGGCTTTGTGTATTCCTCCTAGACAGCGACACACAAAGGGAGCTTAGGTGTGACTTGATGTGCCATAACTGGCAGGAATGGAGGGAGGAGTTCACTCAATCAATCACTGTATTTGTAGAGCACGCTACTCAACCGCGAGGGTCTCAAGGCGCTTTGAGGAGGGGGGTGGAGTCGCTACTGCTCGAACAGCCAGGTCTTGAGGAGTCTCCTGAAGGTCAGTAGGTCCTTGGTCTGCCGTAGGTGGATGGGGAGGGTGTTCCAGGACTTGGCCGCGAGGTAAGAGAAGGATCTGCCGCCGGTTATGGATGCATGGGACGGTGGCGAGGGTGAGGTCGGCGGAGCGGTGCTGACGGTTTGACTTGCTGGGCCATAGTGAGCGATGAGTTCAGTATGAAGACGAGGTTACGTGTGTGGGTGTTGGTCGTTGGGTCGGTTCCCAACGTGGCAGGACCTGCAGGAGTCATCCCAAGCTGCTTTGTTAGAGCTGAAGATGATGATCTCGGTCTTCTCCGAGTTTAGTTTGAGGCGGCTTGCCTCCATCCAGTTGGCGTTGGCATGAAGACCGGTGTGGAGGTTGGTCTTGGCGGTTGGGGAGTACTTCTTGAAAGAGAGGATCAGCTGAGTGTCGTCTGCGTAGGAGACGAAGTTGAGGCCGTGGGATCGGACGATGTTGGCGAGAGGAGCCATGTAGACATTAAAGAGTGTGGAGATGAGTGAGGATCCCTGGGGGACTCTGCAGATGGTCTTGGTGGCTTTTGACAGGACGGTGGGAGGCGGACTCTTTGGGTTCGGCCCGAGAGGAAGGATGTGAGCCAGTTCAGGGCTTTGTGGCGGATTTCAGCATCGTGGAGGCGTGTGTGAAGTGTGTGGTGACAGATGGTGTCGAAGGCTGCGGAAAGGTCAAGGAGGATGAGGGCAATGGTTTCACCTTTGTCGAGCCTGCTCCTGATGTCGTCGGTGGCAGCGATAAGGGTGGTCTCGGTGCTGTGGTCCTTGCGGAAGCCAGACTGGGAGATGTTGAGTAGGTTGTTGTCCTCCAGGAAGCGAGATAGCTGGCTGTTGACTATCTTCTCGATGACCTTCACAGGGAAGCGGAGTATGGAGATGGGCCAGTAGTTTTTTTTAGGGCTTCGGGGTCGGCTTTGGGTTTTTGGGCAGGGAGTTGACTTCGGCGTGTTTCCAGCTCTCTGGGAAAATGGCGGTTAAGAAGAAGCTGTTGATGATGGTCCGGAGCTGGGGGCGATGATTTGGCTGGCTTTATTGAAGATGTGGTGAGGGCAGGGGCCGGTGGGTGATCCGGAGTGGATGGTGCTCATGGTCTTTGTAGTTTTTTCGTCGTTGGTGTGGGTCCAGGCATTCAGTGTGTTGGAGCGGATGGGTGAGTTCGGGTCGGCATTGGCAGTGGTGGTGGTGGGAAGCGGCGTTGTGAAGCTTTTATGTATGTCTGTGATCTTGCGGTGAAAAAAGGTGGCGAGGGAGTCGCAGAGGTCTTGCGAGTGAGGGGGATTGGCAGAGCAGGATTTTGGGGTTGGTGAGTTCCTTGATGATGTTGAAGAGCTCCTTGCTGTTGTGTGTGTTGTTGTCAATTTGTTCTTTGTAGAAAGCTGTTTTGGTGGTCCGGATGAGCTGGTGATGTTTGCGAATGGCTGATTTGAGGGCGGCGTGGTTGCTTTCTGTTTGCTCTTGGCGCCAGATCTTTTCGGCTTTCCGGCATTCCGTCTTGGAGGCCTGCGGTGAACCAGGGAGCTTTCTTGCTGGTGCGGGTGTTCGCGGTTTTTCTGAGTGGAGCGGCCACCATTAAGAAGGGGAGGTGGGTGGAAGGAGCAGCTGGGAGGCGGGAGGCGGGGAGCAGTGGCAAATGGGGGCGCGAGGGGGGTGGGGATGCAGGGGACGCAGGGACGGGAACGGGAAGAGGCATAAAATGGCAAAGACGGACGGGAAAACAAAAAGGCAATAAGCAGAGTCAGACACAGGAAAGGTAACAAGACAGAGTCAGAAAAACAGATCAAGGCACAGAATGTGAAAAAGTGGCACAAATAACACAAGGACAAATAACAGGACACACACACAATACTTACGGCAACCACTAGAAACCAGGGCACCAGGGATGAGGCACAGACGGATGCCTGCGGGTGGTGGAGGGCCTCGAACTTACAGCAGTAGCGAGGGCAGGGTCGGGGGCACGGTGGCAGACAGGGGGAGATGCACATTCATTTTTTTCCATGGCTGGTTAAATTTTTGGCCTGACGCTATAATTCTGTTGATATTTGCAAACTGAAGAAGGCATTTTAATTCCATTTCCTTGCACTATCACATTCACATTTGGAGGTTTGCAAGTGGGAAATATTGTGTTTGACATTCTTTTGTGAAGTTTCAATACTTCTGACTAAGGGCCTGATTAAGATCTCGGGTAGAGCTTACACTGTCGAAATGGTGACGGATGTCCTATCCGCCTAAATCTAAATGCCATTATTTTCTTTTGTATTTAGATTTTGGTGAACCGGATATCCATCACCGTTGCACTGGAGATGTAAATCAGGCCCTAAATCTAATACTTTGTCTGTGGAGGGAGTTTTATAAGACAGTAGCCTTTCTTACATCATTTTGGAATGGCATCTTTAACTAGCTGGTCCTAATCAGCTGCAAAGATAAGCCTTCAAATTCACAACTGCTGGCCAACACTATAGTGATTAGAAAAAGGTGTTAAGAGGGGAGACAAGAACACTTATACTGCCCCTCTCTTAAGAAAAAAAGCATAAGCAAAATTGATGATGTCAGGGCCCAACAACTCTGCCTAATTTGTCAACAGCCACAGGGGCATTGTTTTAATCATGTATGTGTAGCACCACTGGGTTGCTTGTAACGTCATTGTACTGTCTGCATTTCAAGATAGATATTGCCAATGTTTGATATGTACTTGATGTTACCAATGCATGTTGCACTATATAGTTGTTTTCACCAATGTTTGTTGAGCACATGTGACTGGTCAAGTCCTCAAAATGTGTCAGGTTCACTTGTTTATTGGTTGCAAGATAACTACTACGCCCCCAAGGTCTTCAGGGAGCAGCTGCCTCCTGTTTGCAAAATCATGAGTCATGCTGGCTATAAGTACTCTTGCTGTGCACATGACTCTGCTTGGCTTTATTTCTGTCTGGTAAGGAAAGCCCTTTGCACTCTGGAATTCCCTCCAGGCTCCACCCACTGCCCTCTTGACTCTGCTGGCAGCAAAGAGCCTCAGCAGAGATCTTCTGGAAAGAACACACCTTTGTCAGCTAAGTGGAGCATGCTGTCTGGAATCTCTTTGTGTAGAATTTTATTATGGTTGCTTTATTTTTTTTTATGAAAGCTGAAAACCTATTGCACTCTAGCCTTCTTGAGACTTTGAAAGGCCTCTTCTAAGGACACAGACAGGATTTATGAGTGGGGGCCTTGATGAGGATTGAATAACAGATTTTGCCTGGGGGCTTTAACAACTTTAGTTTTGTAACTGAGAACTGTGACAGAACTTCACTATCATCCACTTGTCTATTTTTTGTACTAATAGTGATTACACAATTCAGTGCTAGGATTACTTTATGTGTGAGTTTATTTGCTTTTGGTATTGCAATTCATTTTATGTTAATGGTGATTATGCAATTCAGTGCTAGGAATACTCTATGTGAGTTTTCTTGCTTTTGGTATTGCAACTCGTTTTATGTTGTAGTTTTACCAAAGAAAAACTAATGTGAAAGTTCAGATCCATGAAAGAAACTTGCAGACCTTCCTAATTTGTTTAGAGACATTCAGATTTCATCACCTTTTGTATCTATTAATCTGTGAGAAGAGAGAGAGGGCCAAGTTGCCGATATTACCAGGTGAATGTGCTGTGATAACCAAATTAGATGAAGTTAATGAGAACAGGGCATGCTTTATTGAATGTTGTGAAACAGTCACTTAATAGCACATATCTTCACCAATACCGTAAATCATCACAGAAAGGCAGCTTCCAGGGGCTCCCCTGACAGTCCTCCATAACCCAAAAAAACACACCCGGCTGGATCTGGTGAAAATGAGTAGAGTGTCTCTTTCTTTTCTTTTTTTCAAATCCCCTTCCCTTTTGGAGCACCTGCAGGGGGTCCGGGTGCAATCAGAAGAACAAGAGATGCCTCAAGAGGTCAGGAGAACAGTCATTGCCCCTACAGACAGCCTGGTTTCAGGTGAGTGGCCTCGCCACAACAGATGATACTTCAATGTCCAGAGCCAAAGAACCTACAAAGTGTGTCAAGTTAAAAAAAAATTACAGTGTGGTGGAAATGGACCTTTTCGTAGGGTCATCCCTAAACCATTTGCCTCCTTCCTCCTATTTTTTCTGACCTGTTTTTGTTGGCTTTAGGACTCTGGGCACTTCACCACTACTAACCAGTGCTAAAGTGCATATGCTCGCTGTGCAGATTGTATTGGTGATTGGTTTATCCCTGATTGGCATAATTGATTTACTAGTAGTCCCTAGTAAAGTACACTAGAGGTGCCCAGGGACTCTAAATCAAATGCTACTAGTGGGCCTGCAGCACTGTAAACATGGCTCAGACCTGCACTGCAGTGTCTGTGTGTGCAGTCCTGAACTGCCAATTCGACTTAGCAAGTGTACTCACTTGCCAGGCCTAAACTTTCCCTTTTTATGCATGTAAGGCACTCCTAGGGTAGGCCCTAGGTAGCCCCATGGGCAGGGTCCAGTCTATGTTAAAGGTGGGACAAGTACTGATGTTTGTTACGTGTTCTATCAGTGAAATACTGCTAAATTCAGACTTCACTGTTGCAAGGCCTATCTCTCTCAGAGGTTAACATGGAGGCTGCCTTTAAATAACTTTAAAGTGCAGATTTCCTTTGAGAGCAGATGGAAATATGGAGTTTGGGGTCTCTGAACTCAAAATTTTAAAATACATATTGTATTGAAGTTCATTTTTAGATTGTTGGTTTGAAAATACCACTTTAGAAAGTAGGGATTTTCTTGCTTAAACCATTCTGTGGCTCTGCCTGTTTGTGGATTGCCTGTCTGGTTCCTTTTGACAGTTGGACTGTTTGTGAATCCCCTCTAGACAGTGAGACAAAGGGAGCTGAGGTGTAGCCTGCATATCCTGATGAGCCATCTGTGCTAGAGTGGAGGAAAGAGTGGTTACTTACACCTGAATGGGCTGTGCCTGACCTCTCACAATGAAGTCTCCAACCCCCTTGGTGTGTGTCTGCAGCCTGGCCTGGGCAAGGCAGGATCTTGTGAACAACAGAGACTTTCCTTTGAAGTTTGCCTACTTTAAAGGCAGAAAGGGGTATAAGTAGTGGACCAAAACCCCACTCTTCAGTTTTCTTCAAGATCACTTCTGGATTCGAGAGGGACCTCTGCCAAGTAGAAGAGCTGAAGAGCTAAGGAGAAGTGCTGCCCCTGCCTCTGACTGTGCTTTGTCGGGCTATCCTGCAGTTGCTGCTTCTGCCTGTGAATGGGGACAAAGACTGACTTTGTTGTGCATTCCTGCTTGAGAAAAATATCCAAGGGCTTGAACTGAGCTTGCCTCCTGTTTTGAAGTTTCAGGGCTATCAAAGACTTCCTCTGCTAACATCTGGACTCTCTGCTGAGACTTCTGCCCTGCCAAGTGGTGCCCTATCCAGTCACTGGGCCCTTGAAAGGTGAAGGTGGTAGATAAGAGCTAAAAATCCCCGCAAAGAAAGCCGTGCAGAGAACTTTTCGTCACACCATCTGCAACGCAGCTGATAAACAACGCGCCGCTGGGTTCACAGTTGAAATCAACACTCCACCTGCATTGCGGCTAGAACATCGACGCATTGCAGCTGGAGAAACGATGCTCAACATCCGCTTGCAGATGCTGAAAATGACGCCAACCCCAAACTTCATGGTTTTCTAACACCGTGCGACCAGATTTTCCATGCATCGGCCCTGGACGTCAAACAGAGTCTGCGCAGACCTGAGGTGCCTCACCCAGAAATCAAAACATCGCTCTCTTGCGAGGGAGAAAAACATTGCATCGCCGACCAGAGAAGGAAACAACGCATGGCCTCACGTGCGAGCAAATAATCGACGCATCGCTATCATTTTCCGACACACGCTCGCCCGTGCAGCTTTATTTTTTGACACTGACACTAAGGTACTTTGTGCAAAATCAACGTTTACATTGATTTCTATGGAGTATGACTCTTATTCTTTTGGAAATTCATATTTTTAACTTGTGTATGTTGGATTTTTGTCATTTTGGTCTTGTTTGATTTAGGTAAATATTACCTATTTTTCTAAACTGGTGCGGTGTCCATTTTGTAGTGTTTCACTATATTACTGTGTGTTGGTACTAAATATTTTACACTTTGCTTCTGAAGTTAAGCCTGCCTGCTCGTGCCAAGTTACCAACAGGGTGAGCGGGGATTAACTGAGTGTGATTGTCCTTTACCCTCACTAGAGTGAAGGTCCTTGCTTGGACATTCTAACACAGTGGTTTAAGAATATGAAAAAAAAAAGAAACATCATAGTTAATTCCTGTTCCTGAGCTGTTCTAGTCTATGTGCTTCAGAAAAAGTAAAAAGTATTAGTCAACGGAGAGGTGAAAAGACCTCAGCATGTTGAAGTGTGAACTTGACAATAATGTGTGCATTAGAACATTATGGGGGTCATTTTGACCCTGGCCGTCTTCTGACCGCCAGTGTAAATGTGGTGATCCCACCACCAACAGGCTGGCGGTGAAGATCGCCACATTTGAGTGTGGCGGGTTGGCCTCTGCCAACCCACCACATCTCAACTCATACCGCCATGGCGGTCGGAACCATCGGGCCAGAGGTGATCATCTCCGACTGGGCGGTCCACAGAAGACCGCCGGCGGTATTAGGAGCTGGGTTTCCACCACGGTTTCCGTGGCGGTAGCACCACCACAAAAACCATGGCGGGAAGGCTACTGGTGAGAGGGAATGTCTTCCCTGTTACAGGTAGACGGCTCCCCCACCCCCACCCAGCAAGCACAAGACCCCACCTCCCCCCTTCAGCCACATTGTTCCTCACCCCACCTCCCTGCATACATGTACACATTCACAACAACATTCATACACGCATTCACAACAACATCCATACATGCACTCACAAATCCATTCATACACACATTCACAACTCCATACATACACAAATTCGTGCACACATTCACAACTCCATTCATACACGCATTCATGCACACATTCTCACACCCATCCAAACACGCCTACTCACATGCCATGAAGGCACGCACTCACTTCAACATACAGACATTCATACAACCACGCACACATATTCATGCACACACACCACACACTCATACACTCACACACACCACCCCCCACCCTTCCACCCCCTCCTCTGTCGGACCATTGCCTTACCTGGCCGGGAGAAGGTCGCCCGGCAGGGAACGGGAAGGGGCGCTTCCACCGACAGCAGCGCCCCGCCAGCAGGACACCACCAGGCCATATTATGGCCCATAATATGGCGGGCAGTGTCCTACTGGCAGGGAGGTGCATGTGGTGGAACTGCCAGAGTGCCTCCGCCCACCAGCACGACTACTGCCAGATTTCCACCTAAAGTGTGGCGGAAATCCCGAAGTACCTGTGATATGGCGGGTGGAAGACTACCTGCACTGGCGGTCTCCTGGCGCCCGTGGCTTTGGCAGTAAGACCACCAAAGTCATAATGATGGCCTATATTTAAAAATTGCCTTAGAGAGTACTGAAGGAAATTATAGTCAAGAAAATTGCATGAGTGTGGTTGGGCATACCACTGTCACCCGTTTTTAATTGGTTTCAGTCTTCAAACATGAGTTGTGTGTCTCCACCACCACAAGGAACCATTCAGTGACATTCTGGCTGTAGAGTGGGAGTGCAGTGAAGGGTGAGTTTGGAGATGAGTAGCAAAGAAATGAATGATAAACGTGTGATACAGGCTGTGGGTATGTTAAGAATGCCTTTGCAAAAGACATAGGGGGTCATTCTGACCCTGGCGGTAAAATCCGCCAGGGCCAACGACCGCGGGAGCACCGCCAACAGGCTGGCGGTGCTCCCATGGGCATTCTGACCACGGCGGTACAGCCGCGGTCAGAAACGGAAAACCGGCGGTGTACCGCCGGTTTCCCGCTGCCCTGGGGAATCCACCATGGTGGCGCAGCTTGCTGCGCCGCCATGGGGATTCCGACCCCCATACTGCCATCCTGTTCCTGGCGGTTTTGGCCGCCAGGAACAGGATTGCGGTATGGGGTGTCGTGGGGCCCCTGGGGGCCCCTGCAGTGCCCATGCCAATGGCATGGGCACTGCAGGGGCCCCCGTAACAGGGCCCCACAAAGATTTTCAGTGTCTGCCATGCAGACACTGAGAATCGCGACGGGTGCAACTGCACCCGTCGCACCCCTTCCACTCCGCCGGCTCCATTCGGAGCCAGCATCCTCATGGAAGGGTGTTTCCCGCTGGGCTGGCGGGTGGCCTTCTGGCGGTCGCCCGCCAGCCCAGCGGGAAACCCAGAATACCCGCGGCGGTCTTTTGACCGCGCAGCGGTATTCTGGCGGTTCAGGCCAGGCCGGCGGCTTCCGCTGCCGGCCGGGGTCAGAATGACCCCCATAGTGGTTTCTTTACATCTTTCCCCAAAATTACAAACACAAAAATCACTGCAATAAAACCTTGCTGGCAGAGTCAGTTCTGAACCATGTAGTGTAATGATGCACTAGCTGCTGAGAAACCACTACAATAAGATAGGTCCCTATCTGATGCAGTCCGAGGTCCCTGACTCAGGACCTCTATGGCAAACTTTAATGACAAGCTAATCTGAGAACTGTAGCTAGACAGATATGCTTGATTGGAGCCCAGAAGAAACCATACAGCATTATTTCCAACAACCAGCTTGAAACTGTCCAGCAAGAACATTACAAGATTCCACTTCGGGTGTTTCATGATGTCATGACATCGTGGTACAGAACCCGGTCACCACAAAAACTTACTGAACTAAGCCAATCATGCTGTCATTAGGATGACAGCTCTCTCCTTTTTTACTGGTCATCAGTAAAATTTTGGCCTCTAATAAGAGTTTTCATATGTACTGGTTTTATTGGTTGCTGCCTGGGGAAATGTAAGCTTCTATCTACCCATGTAGCATTTCCAAAAGTTGCTTTCTGATTGGGAAGTAGGAATTCCTTACACATATCGGCTTCAATTCCCAAATAGATTCTGCTGTGACCTTCTTTTGTAGTACCATGTGTTTCTCATGAATTCTATGAGTACCCCAGGAATAACTCAGGAAAACCCCTGGCTTAGCCACAAAATTCCTATTAAAGCAAAGAGTTCTACGTAAGAAAGTAAGACCTACTCAGAGAAAGGCCTTTGTCACCTAGACATTCTATTACTGGGATTGCCATAAGCATATGTAGGAACCACAGAGCAATTAACAAGAGAGTGGAGTGATGTTAGATCTCTGAGAATAGGTCAGCAGAAAAGGCATGGGAATCATCATACATAGAGAAGATGTCTGAAGGGCAGGGGAACAGAAAATTACACTCATTCAGGACAGGTATTTCCAGGGCTTTGTTTGTACACTGCCCCAGCCTCTACAGGGACTACAAGACCCAAGAGACTAGAAAGAAGGTGTCTGTTAGCAGTGGTTGTTACAACTCTCTCTCAATTTCGCATCAATTTACACCAGACCTCATTCCCTCACCTTTATTGTTTTTCTCCTCGTCAGTATGCCTTGGTCCCTCCTGTTTATGCCCCTTATTGACTCTGAAGCTACATTCCTTCAGTCCTGCTTTACTTGGTGCCTTGCTGGAATCTTCTTATGCAGTCCTTTCTGACTTCTCAGCACCCCTTGGCATTTCCCTGAAGTGGTGGAGTACGATCCTTTTGAGTTTCCAGGATAGTTTCCATGTTTGTTTTGGGGTTTGTTACAGTGAGAGCCATCCACACATGGGCTAGGCATTTATGTCCTTGATTCCTGGCAGTTATATACATTGATTTTACATTGGGTTCTATATTTACACTTTTCCTGTTTCTCTGTGCTATTATAGCATTGGTGGCACAATTGTATGATGATGTATTGTCTGTAATCCAAGAGTCCAACTCAGGTCTACCCCAAATAGCCTACTGGCACAAGTGCCTCTCTCGCTTTTTCTATCTCTCTTCCTCTTTCTCTCTGTTAGACCTGTCAGCCTAAGAGTGGTCTTCCCCACAAACGTTTTGCCTCCCTTCTCCATTTTTTCTGATCTCATTTTCGCTGGCATTAGGACTCTGCAGACTTCACCACTGCTGACTAGTGCTAAAGTGCTTGTGCTTCTGACTCTAAACATGGTAATATAGGCTTATCCCCAATTGGCATACTTAGTTTATCTATATGTCCCTAGTAAAGTGACACTGCATGTGCCCAGAGCCTGAAAACTAAATGCTACTAGTAGGCCTGCAGCACTGATTGTGCCACCCACTGAAGTAGCCCAGTAAACTTGACTGAGGCCTGCCATTTGACTTGACAACTTTTAGAAAGATGGTATTTTCTTTCCTTGGCCATTTGGTGCCCGATACTTTTTTTTGAGCCACATGACTGGGTGTAGTTGGCAGTTCGGCTTTGTGTATTCCTCCTAGACAGCGACACACAAAGGGAGCTTAGGTGTGACTTGATGTGCCATGACTGGCAGGAATGGAGGGAGGAGTTCACTCAATCAATCACTGTATTTGTAGAGCACGCTACTCAACCGCGAGGGTCTCAAGGCGCTTTGAGGAGGGGGGTGGAGTCGCTACTGCTCGAACAGCCAGGTCTTGAGGAGTCTCCTGAAGGTCAGTAGGTCCTTGGTCTGCCGTAGGTGGATGGGGAGGGTGTTCCAGGTCTTGGCCGCAAGGTAAGAGAAGGATCTGCCGCCGGTTATGGATGCATGGGACGGTGGCGAGGGTGAGGTCGGCGGAGCGGTGCTGACGGTTTGGGGTGTAGAAGGTGAGACGCTCATTCAGTTATGCTGGTCCGGCGTTGTGGAGTGCTTTGTGGGCGTGGGTTAGGAGTTTGAATGTGATCCTTCTGTTGATGGGAAGCCAGTATAGGTTTTTCAGGTGGGCTATGATGTGGCTGCGGTGGGGGATGTTGAGGATGAGGCTTGCGGAGGCGGTCTGTATCCGTTGCAGTCTTTTCTGGAGAGGTGCCGTAGTTTCCACGTAGAGAGCATTGCCGTAGTCCAGTCTGGTGCTGACGAGGGCCTGGGTAACCATCCTTTTGGTTTCGGTAGGGATCCACCTGTAAATTTTGCAGGGCATGCGGAGGGTGTTGAAGCAGGAGGACGAGAATTTGTTGACTTGTTGGGTCACAGAGAGCGATGAGTCAAGGATGAAACCCAGGTTGCAGGTGTGGTTGCTGGGCATTGGTGAGGCTTCTAGTGAGGGCGGGCATCAGGAGGCGTCCCGAGCGGAAGGGGTGGGGCCGAAGATGAGGACCTCTGTCTTATCTGAGTTTAGTTTTAGTCGACTGTTCTTCATCCTTTTGGCGACGGCCTTCATACCCTCGTGGAGGTTGGTTTTGGCTGTGATGGGGCCCTTGGTGAGGGAGGGAAAGTTGGACCAAGCCTCACTTACACCTGGATAGGCTGTGCCCTGTCTCCACATAAAGAGTTGTATACCCACTGTAGTTAGTATGGAGCCAGGTCCCGGACAGCAGGGCATTTGTGCATTTCAAAGACATGCCTCACTTTGAAAGCACAAATGGGTATGAAATATGGACCTCAGACACTACCACTTCAGTTTACTTCTGGACCTGTGGATACTCTGCCAGGAAGAAGGATTGCTGTGCTGCTGAAGGACTGCCACTCTGCTGAACTGCACTATGCTAAACTCCTGCCTTGCTGTTCTGCCCTGTTGCCTGTGTAAGCAGGACTGGACCTGAATCATTTGAACCCAGAATTCAAAGTTACTCCAAGGGCTAGTTTGCTGGCCTCCTGATCCGAAGCCTCAGGGACATAACAAGCGTCCAACCACCTTGCATCTGTACCTGAACTCTGCTATCTGTGACTCTACCTCAGCAAGTCGTGCCACACCTTTCCTGGACACTTGTAAGTGGGCCTATGGTGCTCTGCCACCCTTTGGACCCAGTGGAATAGAAGCATCCCCTCTGCTGTGCAGCACAAATCCGAGTAGAACAGATACATCACCGCTGATGAGTGGATTGGACCTATCACAAAGACTCGCCTCAGCACACACTGCCTTCGGAACCAGCACTGCATGATGCATTCCCGGTGCAGGTCCTCGCATAGCTCATCAACAGCATCCTCAACAATGACGCTGGGCTCAACATCACAGCCTTACAGCGCCTGGTGAAGTGAAGCATCTCCCCGACTGAGCAACGCATCCTCAGCGTCGGACTTCACAACGCAAGCCCTCATCGGTGGGATCCTTGATGTTGACGCAACAGGACCTTGCACCACAGTCTTGCCGCATCTTGGAACCAATGCATCGTTGCAGCATCTTTGCAGTGTTTTATCCAGTGGCCCCAGTCAAAAACTCCAATCATAAAAAGTTAGCTCAGCAGGCCCTTGCACCTACTGCAAAACATTTCTACACCCTGCTGATCACAGTTTTTTAATCACAGTGAGATAGTACAGTGAGTTTATATATCTGCTACAGAGAGTGGTGTGTAACCTTCATGCCACATGTTTTAATCCCATTGAGCTAGCTGAGTGGGTTATGTACATATTGCACACATTGACATGCAACCTGCGTGTCACAGGCTCCAATACCAAAAGGACAGTTCAGCGAGGTAATGCACCAAATAGACAAACATCCATTCAAATAACATAAGACAAGAAAAGAACAGAAGGTTGAACAAGACTTCCATTTTCTCACCTACTGCTACCCCTGTACTCTCTACATTGTTTCCAGCACTTTCCCATTTCGAGCTCTGCCAAACTCCAGAGAGAAAGACCACCACATTCATTCCCTCATTAATTTTATTGCTGTTCCCGCCTCTCTCATGTGGTTGACTTCTACTCTTTGGGCGCAGTTTCTTTCCTGTGCTTTTTCAAGGTTTCCGTCCCTCAATCTCACGCTCGCCTCCTCTTCTTTGGGTGTCTTCTGCATATACAAGCAATCCTTCATTATGCGTCTGTCGCCTGCTCTCCCCTTCTTTCTCTATTTTTCACACACTCTTTCTGTACACAAACTACCTATCCCTCTCTGTCTTCCTGTCAATATATTCTGTGCAGCTCTCACCCCTATCTATCAACCATGCAATATAATTCCACTCCACAAATCCACTCCACACAACACAATTCCACCCCACACAGTTCCACAACTAACAGTTCCAATCCAACCCACATATTTCCTCTCCACATCACATACATCCACTCCACACCAAAGCACATGGATAAAAGACATTGGCCCTCATTATGACATTGGCGGTAAATCCCACTTACCGCCATGCCGACTGCACCAACATAAAGCCGCAGCGGCGGATAACTGCCAACCATATTATGATACACACATACTAATCCGTCACTATACAGCCACACACAAAAGTCTGATAAACTGGTGGTAGCAAAACCCACAATGTTACGCCAACAGAACTACGCCCACAGCATTATGACCCACGAATCACCGCAGCGGAGACTCAATGATGGTAAACCATTGGCGGTACATACCGCTGAGGTCAATATACACACACTCAAACAGAACTACACCACATTGGACAATTTAAACTACACACACCTGACACACAGATACACACACCACACCCACACCACTATAGAACACATACCCACATTACCCACAACCCTTTATGACTACAAACCATTGCCAACAGAAAGAGAGAGAGCAAGAGCACCCACACAACCAGCGCCACATAACATCCTCACCTATACACCATCCAAGCACCTTACATCACACAACCCAACACATCATCCCACACACCCTCACCCACACTACTCACACTACACCCATGGCACCACAAAGACACCCCAGATTCTCTGAGAAGGAGCTAAGGGTCATGGTGGAGGAAATCATCTGGGTAGAGCCACAGCTATTCGGATCACAGGTGCAGCAGACATCCATTGCTAGGAAGATGGAGCTATGGTGGAGAATCCTGGACAGGGTCTCCGTGGGACAGCACCCAAGAACAAGGGACAACATCAGGAAGAGGTGGAACGACCTATGGGGGAAGGTAGGTTCCACAGCAGCAAACCACCAACTACCTGTACAGAGGACTGTGGGTGGGCCCCCACCTTCTCCCCTACAACTAACAACATGGGAGGAGCAAGGCTTGGCAATCATGCATCCTGGGGCCTGGCAGGAGTAGGAGGAGGACTGGACTCTGGTAAGTCAAATCTCTATTACTATCACCCCCCTACCTGCATGTCATCACAAACCCCCACCCTTACCCTCACTCCCATTACTTCACCACCTCCCACATACCCCACCATCACAACCCACTCATCCCAATACCAAGCCCTGCATGTAACACTAATGCACCCCTCACAGACATGCATGGACACCTATCACCACTGCATTCACACTGGTGAGAATCACCTAGCCCACCAAATAGCAGCTCACACAAAGGCAAATCTGCTGGGGCAACAACAACCATAGAGGGCAACACACCCATGCACATGATGTCGCACGCAGAAACAATAACACTGCATTTACATCCCCACAGGTCCCCCAGCCAATGTCACCGGAGAAGAGGTGGCAGCAACATCCAGTCCCCCCCAGAAGAGGCCCACAGGGATGACAGCAGCTCTGCTCACCTGGATGACCAACCTGGCCCATCAGGGATCTCCGGTCATTCGGTTACCAAGGTACACTCCCAGACCACCACAGAGCCTCCTCCCTCAGAAAACACCACCACAGCACCCACCCAGAGGGCCCATACCTCTGTCCCCAGGACACGTCAATCAGCAGTGTGTCCACCACTACAAGGGCCCCAGGCCACCCCACACGACGATCAGGGACCTGGGGTCAGTGGAAGTGGCCACACGGTTCAGGAGACAGAGGCACAGCACAACAGGGAAACTGGGAGGACTACTGTGCGACAGGGGGAGGACAGGCCCAGACAACCGACTCTCCAGGAAGCACCCACCACGATCCTGGGAGCATACCAACATTCCCAGGATACGTTGGGCCAGATACTGGACAAGTTGCAGGAGAACATGTGGCTGCAGGAGGGACAGTACCTGGGTATCAGGGAGGACTTGAAGGACATCAACACTACCCTGGTCTCCATTGCAGGGTTGCTGGCAGACATGGCCAACACTATGAGGGAGGCAGTGACACCCCACCAGGCCTCTGCCACTAGCCAAACAAATGAACAGCCCTCCTCCTCCGCTGCCGCTAGTGGACAGGAGGCCCCGCCACAGGACGAACAGGCCACCAGCACCCTTCCCCCTGAAGAAGGAGAACCACCCCCAAACGTTCCCTGTGATCCAGGCACAAGACAGAGACTATTGTGAAGACCCCTGCCAGGAAATAAGACTCTTCCACTCTGTCACCTTGTCCACCTTGAACTGCCATTGCTCCCCTTGGACAATGCACCTGTGATACAAATAGATTCGACTCTAACCTGGACTTTCCTTCACCATCACCCCAGCCCATTGCACATCCCCCTCTACTTCTTAGCACTTAAAAAAACACGCTTTGTAAAAATACAAATATGGAGTATGTCAAATGATTTAAGTATGTATTTGTTTAACAAGGTTTAAACCTTGAAAATCAACTGTACAGTAATGTATACATAGGAATGACCTGTAGCTGGCTGCAGTCAACACACCAGGAGCGATAGTGGGGCACAAATATCTGCAAATAGAGATGCCAAAGGGTACAGTGAGTGGCCATAGAAGTGGGAAAAGCAGCCTGCCAGTGACAATGTCAAGCACAAAACAATAATTTAAAGGCGAAGTTACACTGTCTTACCTGTGTGTCATTGGAAGTATTGTCGAATTATTGCACTTCTGTTGTCCTCATCCTCATCCTCTGCCTCCTCATCTTCACTGTCCACAGGCTCCACTGCTGCCACACGACAATCTCCAGCCTCATCCTCCTGTAGAAAAGGCACCTGGCGACGTAAGGCAAGGTTGTGCAACATACAGCATGCCACAATGATCTGACAGACCTTCTTGGGTGAGTACAGTGATCCACCTGTTAGATGGAGGCAAGGAAACTTGGCCTTCAGGAGGCCTAAGGTCCTTTCTATAATTCTTCTTGTTCGCCCATGTGCCTCATTGTAACGTTCCTCTGCCCTTGTCCTGGGATTCCTCACAGGGGTCAGCAGCCATGAGAGGTTGGGGTAACCAGAGTCAACTGCAAATATTGAGGGACAACTGTTAGTCACACACCAACCCTTAGGGCTCACATCATATATCAACATATACTGGGTGGGCACCAGGGCTCATCTATTAGCCATACCCTGTGCCTCTGGAGTTGAGCCATCACATTTGGGATGCTGCTATTCCTCAGGATAACAGCATCATGCACAGACCCAGGATATTTTGCATTGACGTGGGAGATATACTGGTCCGCCAGGCACACCATCTGCACATTCATGGAGTGAAAGCACTTTCGATTTCGGAACACCTGTTTATTCCGCTGGGGGGGGGGAGACAAAAGCAATATGTCTACCATCAATTGCCCCAATAATGTTGGGGATATGTCCCATTGCATAGAAATCAGCTTTCACTGTGGTCAAATCCTCCACCTGGGGGAAAACGATATAGCTGAGCATGTGTTTAATCAGGGCAGAAAAACACTCTGGTCAGCACTATTAAGAACATTGGCTGAGACATTCCAGCTGCCAAGCCCACTGTCACTTGGAAGAAGCCAGTTGGCAGGAAATGGAGCACTGATAGCACTTGCACAAGAGGGGGGGACCCCGGTGGGGTGACGGATAGCAGAGATTAAGTCAGGCTCCAATTGGTCACAGAGCTCTGTGATTGTGGCCCTAGGTGAGGATAATGTGCCTGTCTTCCATTGTTGCCAAGTCCACCAGGGGTCTGTACACGGGGATATGTCTCCATCTCCTATTCATCCGCAGCAGTTGCAATCTATGGGGCAAAATGGTGAGCAGCTGGTCAGTATCTCTTATTTCCAACCACTACACTTCACTGCATGTTGTGATTGTAACAGTATTTTGTTGGAGAGGTCCAAATGGTGCATATGTGTACTGTGACACAGTTTGGAGCCATAACCTGCATCCCCCCTGAAACGGCGTCCGTCTGTCTTGTTTGGAGGGACAGGTGGAAATCAGGTAATTCTGCTGATGTTGTGCGCCATTGCGGGAGGCAGTCGAAAACCGCTGTGCAACTCCTCATTGGTTAACAATGGGCCCTATGGGGTACAACGGGCAATTGTGATCTACGCCGGCGGTGACGGTATGCACCGCCACGAACGTCACCGCCATTCACTCACTTGCTACCTGACCTTCTACAGGAGAGGACCTACACTGCATGTGCTGCTGTGACCTGTATCTGGAACTGACCATGGCTCGTCTCACTAGTGAAAGGGCCCCTGCCTTCACCTCGGCGGAGTTGGAGAGACTGGTGGATGGGGTCCTACCCCAGTACCAAATGCTGTATGGGCCTCCAGACCAACAGGTGAGTACATCGTGAGTACGATGCATGGGGCATGAATGCATGAAGTGCTGTGTATGAAGGCCCCATGTAGGGGGTGGGTGGTGGATGGGCCCTGGGAAGCGTGCAGCATGTATGGTGGGCCATATCTGTGCTAATGGGGATGGGAAGGGGCATGGTGGGCCATAAGTGTAACAGACAGGATGGTTGGACTAATACCTTTCCCTGTATCCATTTCCCTGCAGGTCAGCGCCCACCAGAAAAAGTGTATATGGCGTGCCATCGCCAAGGACGTGTGGACCCTGGGGATCTACGGCATGCGGAGCACCCACTGTCGGAATCGGTGGGAGGACCTGAGACGCTGAGCACGGAAGACGGCTGAGGCCCAGCTGGGGATCGCCTCCCAACGAGGAAGGGGTGCCCGTCGAACCCTGACCCCCTGATGGCCCGCATACTGGCGGTGGGCTATCAGGAGCTGGATGGGAGTTTGGGGGCATCACAGCAGCCACAAGGGGGTGAGTACAATGCCCCAATATACAACTAGCGCCTGGTGGGGTGGGATCCGGGTGGGTAATGTGGGCCTGTTGGTGCCCCTAGGCCAGGCCTGACATTGCAGAGTAGGTCCCATGTTGGGCAGGGTTCTGATGTAAAATACCTCCAACCAAGCTAGTATGTATCGACTACTGGGCAGGGGTTTGTGGGTCTCAGGGATGCTGCAATTGGCGTTAGGTGTCCTTCTCCATGGCCTAGTGACTAGCATTGTGACGGGTAGTGCATTGTCTAGTGTGTAGGGCTGTTCCCTGTGTGTGTGTGTGTGTGTCGTGTACGCCAACTGTGGTGTTGTTGCTGCATCGACCAAGTGTATCCTTTGTCTCTCTTCCCCCCCTTTTTGTTTTGTCACCCTGTCCTTATGTGCATTACCATCATCTGGCGGAGGAGCAGAGGCACTGGCAACAGAGGGAGCTGCATCCCACAGGACCCAGGAGGCTGCATCCACTGACGGGTACGGGCACCAGTGGGACAGAGGGTGAGGGAAGCACTACGGCGGAGATGGGAGGGGACAGTTCGGACACGGAGTCCTCCTCCGAAGGAAGCTTCCTGGTGGTGGCGAACACCTCTATGCCCACCCCATCTACAGGTACAGCCGCCACCCCCGTACCAGCACTGCCCTCCCAGCAGCCCCTCAGTGAGTTTCCCGTGCCCGCTCATCCAGGAGGGTGGGCATCTCCTTCGCCCCAGGCACCTCAGGCCCTGCCCCGGTTCTCCCTGCTGCCCTGAGTGAGGAGGCTACTGACCTCCTATGATCCATCTCTGTTCGGCAGTCAACCATTGTGAATGCCATCCAGGGGCTGGCAGGCTAAATGCAATAGACAAATGCATTCCAGGAGGGCATTCACAATGGCATGGCGGCACAACATAGATATGGCCTCCTCTCTGATGAAAGCCATTGTCCCTGTTTCTAGCCTCCCCCCTCAACTTCCTGTACCCAATCCCATTCCCCTCAACCCCAACCCATC
Organism: Pleurodeles waltl; assembly: GCF_031143425.1. Classification (NCBI taxonomy): domain Eukaryota; kingdom Metazoa; phylum Chordata; class Amphibia; order Caudata; family Salamandridae; genus Pleurodeles; species Pleurodeles waltl. Next base: position 1,403,970,745 of record NC_090446.1, on the reverse strand, counting down.
CCAAGCACACAGTAAGACGAGCATGCACCCAGGACAACACACAAGAGTGGACATGGCAAACACAAGCACCACACTTCATTACACAGACACTCACACAAACACCATCCAGATGCAGACATACCAACATCCACTGCCTCCACTGTGGCCCCCTACTCCTCGTCGACCACCTCCCTCAAAGTTGTGTCTACACATACACCTGCATGCACTACATCCTCATCCACTACTCCCATCACCAGCACACCTAGCAGCACACGCCCCTCACTGGCAGTCACCTCCCCCACTTCTATGCACATGTCCCCTGTGTCTCTCCCACTGTGTCTGTGCCCCCTCCTCCCAAAGTACACATACGCAAGCACTCAAACACCCAACAGCCATCCACCTCACAACAGCATCCAGCCCAGGCACCTGCACCCAAACACAGCAGATTGACACCTCCTAAAACCACTCCCTCTTCCTCCACTCCCAAACCATCTCCCTCTTCCCACCCCAATGTCCTTAAGAAGCTTTTCCTATCCACCTTTGACCTCTTCCCTAGCCCTCCCCCGTCCCTCACATCAGGCCAGGGTGGTTGAACCCAGGCAAGCACCTCAGCCACGCAGTCCAGGAGCACAGTAGTGTCCGCAGCTACACCAGGTAGGAGAGGATCCCGGGCACCAGGCATCCACACTGATAGGGTGCCTGCACCGAGTGCTGCAAGGAAGGGCAAGGAAGCACCCCCAGCTGCTGCAGGGAAGGGCAAGGAGGTACCCCAGCTGCAAAAAGGAAGGGCAATGAGGAACTCCCAGCTTGTAAAAAGGAAGGGCAGGGAGCAATCCCTGGCTGCTGAGAGGAAGGGCAAGGAGCTGTCCCCATCTGCTGCCAAAAGGAGCAAGGAGCCATCCCCAGCTGCTGGAAGGAAGGTCAAGGGGCCCACACTAGCAGGCACAAAAGTCAAGAGGCCTGGTGCTGGGACTCAGTCGGAGCCCCCACCACCAACCATGGTGGTTCAGCCGTCCGAGGCTGCAGGGGAAGGGCTGGAGCCTCCCCCACCACTGCCAGCACTGCCACCAGCACCACTGCCAGCAGCAGCAGCCCCAGTGGGCAGCAGCCTGAGGCTGCAGGGGAAGGGCTGGTGCCTCCCCCACCACCACCAGCAACACTCTCAGCAGCAGCAGCCCCATATGCACCCATCCGAGGCTGCAGGGGAAGGGCTGAAGCCTCCCCCCACCACTGCCAGCACCGCCACCAGCACCACTGCCAGCAGAAGCAGCCCCAGTGGGCAGCCATCCCAGGCTGCATGGGAAGGACTGGAGTCTCCCCCCCACCGCTGCCAGCACCGCCACCAGCATCACCACTGCCACCATTGAGAAGCCGTCACCGCAGGCGGACAGTGTGTACTCCTGCGTCCATGGGCTGTAGTACGACCTGGTCCCAGCAAATCCTGTGGGTCTGACACCCAGGTGAGAGACTATGACCTTGCACTCCCCAAGATCTGCATCACAGGGTATGTTGCCCCCTCCAGAACCAGTGGAAGAAGCCATCCACTCACCACATCCTTCCCAGGATGAAGCTCACTGGGCACAATGCCCCCTCCTGAACCAGCGGAGAAGCCATCCAATCACCCCATCCTAACAAGGATGAAGCTCACTGGGCACGATGCCCCCTCAAGAACCAGTGGAGAAGCCATCCATTCACCCCATCCTTCCAAGGATGAAGCTCACTGGGCACGATGCCCCCTCCAGAACCAGTGGAGAAGCCATCCACTCCCCCCATCCTTCCAAGGATGATGCTCACTGGGCACAATGCCCTCTCCAGAATCAGTGGACAAATCCTTAACCACCTGAGAGACTATGGCCTTGCACTCCCCAGGACCAAGCACAGGGCGGGTTACCCCCTCCAGAGCCAGTGGGCAAGTCCCCCACTTGAGACACTGTGGCCTTGCACTCCCCAGGACCAAGCACAGGGCATGTTGGCCCCTCCAGGACCAGTGGTATTGTACCATCTTCCGGCTGAGGTGCCCCCCTCTCTCCCGTCCCGCTGAGGTTCCTGTCTATTTTCGACCTGATGCCCCTGCAGTAGTTTCTCTGTGTTGTTGCAGGAGTGAGGTTGGGCCTTGGACTTTGTGATGTGGCCCTGTGGCCCACGGACATTGAGTCCTGGGCAGTGTCCGTTGCATTGTACATATGTATATACTTTTTTATTTGGATGCACGTATTTCACCTATATTTATCTTATTACAGACTTTTTACACTATGTGGTGTATATGTTATGTTACTGCATCCGGTTGTGTGTATGATGTTGGGGGTGGGGGTGCTGCGTGTTTCATGTGTGTGTCACTCTCTTTTTCCTCCCACCCTCCCCTGTGTGCTAGGTGCCAGTACTCACTGTGGTCGTCTTCGCCGGCGTTGGTGTTCGTAATGGAGCAGAAGGTAGAAGAGCATGGGGAAGACATGCAGCTCGGGCTCCATGGCGGCGTGGTTCTTCCGTGAGTCTCCAGAGGTGAGTCGTTTTCCTTCTGTGCAGTGTTTCTGCCAGGCTTTTGATGTCGTTGGTACCGTCCCGGAAAAGGTGGCGTATAGGTGTGTCATACTCCTATGGGTGGGAAATTGTCTGGCTGTTGGCAGTTACCGCCCTGGCAGTCGGTTTGTTAAAGTGTCTGTCTGTCTGAGATGTTTCCGCTGTGGTCATAATTTCATATTTATTACCGCCGGCCTGTTGGCGGTATTACCGCCGCTTTATCACCGACCGCCAGGGTTGTAATGAGGGCCATTGTCATTTACAACCCCAATAGCTCTAACTCTTTCAAATGCAAGACCAAGTGGCATTGCCAATTCTTGTTTTCCATTATGGCTTACAGCAACTGTTTATATTTTTTCCCAAAATACCAATAATGTAATATGGATGCACTTATCACCAAACTCACCGCAATTTAAGCCTTCCATTTCAGACATCCTCCCCCAAGAAGCCAAGTGGACATTTCAATAAAGGTATTTGAGATGAACTATAGTAGGAAGTTGCTAGCTGCACTCCATCAACCATGCCCATCAAATGTTAAGCAATTTGTGTTTTCTCTGCCATGAGCTCACTGAAGAAAACTTTTAAATTGCTACTCTTTATGTTGTAGCATGTTAAACCGTGTTTCTTACTTTTTTAAAGAGTGTTGTAATTTATTGAGACAATTTACAAAACACTCCCTGTTGACACCCAAAGTTGTCCTTTCCTATTATGTGCAGTCTGATTTTCACTTATTGCATTTGGAACATTGTAATACCGCTTTCAAAAATATTTTCCTAATGAAGTTTATGTCATTTCTCCCTAAGTGATCATATGCAGAAAGACAAATTTACCATCAGGAAAATTGTAATGAAGTGTGTAAAAGGTGGATATAAGATGGGTTTCAAACAGTTTTGCTTAATACCAAGAGGTTCTATTACTTACAGAACTAATAGACATTTTAGAAAGCAACATCAGTGTGGGCACAACATCTCTTACAAGGCTTTCGACCTTGCTCACTCCAAAGAGATACTTGTGAATGACACTCTAGATTTTGGACCCTAGCTGGCTCCTAGTGAAGCCTAGTCAACTTGTAAATTTTTTAAGACTAGACACCTAGGAGAATACAGGATGGTGAGACTTGCATGGATACCACTAGGTTTGTTTTACCCACAATGCCCTGCAAACCTCACACTTTTGCTGAAATCACTAATTTTTCTTGAATTTTGTGATGGTAAAATCTGCAGAAATCCACAAAATTCCTAACACCCGGAATTGCCCCACTTGTGCCAATAAAAAGGCTGCCCCACTTATATGGCCGGGCCTAGTGAGGCGTCAGGAACATATCAAACCAAGGACAATGGTGGCCCCTGCGTGGATACTCCTATTGATCTAGATTGGATCCATTTCTGTCACTGGCACTAGGCCCAGCCACACAAGTGGGGCAATGATTTTATCAGTACATGTGGTCCAATGCTGGGTGGTTGGAATTTTTGGGATTCCTGCGGATTCTGGACGTTTCCATCACAGAAAAGTAGGGAAAATGTGTGACTTAAGGCAAAAGTTGGAGGTTTGCAGGGCATTGTGGGTAAGAAAATGGTTTGAGGTGCATGTGAAGCACACTACGATAGACCCCCCAAATATCTACTTTTCAAACTGGGTCTGGTAGTTTTTTCCAGGTAGCAGCCTACCCAAGCCCAAAAAGTTACTGCCGTTCACCATTGCTTGTAGGACAATATTGGGAGTTAGCCAAGCTCTGTTGGCCCAAATGTAAAATCAACACCTAAAAGAGTCAAATGTCCTCTTGTTTGCCATTGGGGTAAGATGCTTTAGTCCACAGGGAGCAGAAAGACTGTTGCCTCCTTCAGTTGGGGTGGGGGCATAACCACACCCTTTATGGTGGGCAGGCCTCACCTCTCTATGTTTGTATTTCCTGGCCTCTAGCGGGCTGTCTGCGCACTTGGGGGTGGATCGAAGTTAATTAACCCATCTGCACCAAGGGAGGCAGAAATACTTTGTCCCCATTTATTTGGGGTGGGGGCATGGCCTGGCCCACGGTGGGCAGATGCCACCCCTCTATTTTTAAAAATAAATGATTGCCTGGTGTCTAGTGGGCTTTCTGACCGGTGGGGGGGAGGTAGGGTGCAATCATGCCCCAAGGGGGGCAGAAAGACTGTACCCATTTTTGGGGGGTGGGAGCATTGCCTTTCCCATTCTGAGCATCCCCTCCTGGCCTAGACTTAAAAAAAAAAGCCTTGTGTCTAGTGGGGGGAACTATTGCCACATTTGCTCTTCAGGGGGCGGAAAGACTATGGTCGCCATTAATTTTTATTAAAAATATCCCAGATGTCTTGTGCACTTTCTGCCCCTCACCCCCAGAGTGCAGATTGAGTGCAAAAAAACCTCATCTATACCCCAGGGGAGACGAAAGACTGTCCCCATTTTTTTTGGGGGGGGGGCATTGTCATGCCCATTCTGGGCAGCCCCACCCCTACACTAATACAAAAATAGTTCCTGGTGCCTATTGGGCTTTCTGATTCCAGGCGGGGGGAAGATCAGGGGCTATTGCACCCATCTGCCCCACAAGGGAGCAGAAAGACTGTGCCCATTTTGTCAGGGGGATGGCATTGCCATGCCTATACTGGGCATCTCCTATTTCTACACTAATAAGAAAAACATAGTCTCTGGTGCTTAGTGTGCTTGTGGGCCCCCCATGGGGGAAGATCCGGTGCTATTGCTCCCAGAAAGACTGAATTTCACAAAAAAATTATATTAAGGGAAGCAAAAGCCTTTGCCCAAGGGGCTGCTTCTCCCTCCTTGGTGTCTAGTGGAGTGGATCCCTGCTTGGGAATGGCCCTCCTTGGGCAACCCCCCAAGCAGTTATACACCTCAGAAAGGTACCATTGGAAAGGGGAGATTCTCCCTTTTCCAACAAAAACCTCTACCCTCTGCATTGGTGCTCAGGGGACAGAGATAACCCTGCGAGCACCAATGCAGGAAAAATGAAATGAGCTGATTGGCTCATTTCACTTTTGTTTTCAGTGGAATGATGTCAGCATGGCGCGCTAATCATTTCACTGAAAACCTAAAAACAGCCTTGATCAATGGAAACTTTTCCCCAGCTCCAGAAGCTGTTTTTAGGAACAGGATATCCCTCTGGTGCCTGCACCAGAGGAATTTCTTGTCTTGTGTGCAAGGATGGCTTGAAGCTGTCCTGAGTACATGAGCACCACTGCGTCGGACAGCTTCAAGCCGCCTGACGCATGCAAGTGGTTAAACACCCAAGACTGACTCATTGTGGCATACAACAAGAAAACCTTACAGCTCTACGTGCATTGTGTGCTCTGTATGTACATGAATAGCTCTGCAAAACAAACTGTTTTCACTATGTTAGCTGTCTACAAATATCACACACTCCCTGTAAACAAATAACAAAACTGCATTGGAAAGAAAGGTGAATTGTGCCTGGCTTCTTTCTTCCTTCAAATAATTTTACATGGTCCTTATATTTTTTGTTTGCATTCTGGTAATTCCTGGCCAACATTTAAAATGTAGTAGAACGCAGAAGAAAAAAAAAAGATTTTGGATGAGCTGCTCATGTTTGATTTTGGAGAACTTGAGAAATCAAGGATATCACCCTGTGCCCATCTACTACTGAGCGAAGTGTGCCTTTATACTTCACTTTGTACATCAGTTCTACTTCACACTGTGTCATCTGCTGCTCATTTACCCTATTGCTTCACAATGCCCACCCTTCTGTACAGCTGATCTGTATGTCTGTATGTCATCAAGTGCACAAAACCCTATGCTTACCTAATACAAATCACACAGTTCTCCCCTGATGCAAAACACTCAATCCTCTTATAACCTACACTATTCAGTGTTTTCCCAAGATCAGCACTGAGAGCTACCTTGAGGTGCATCACCAAATGCTCTCCTGCGGTGCATCACTAGTGTTCTCTTGAGGTGCATTCTGAGTGCACACTCCCACCCTTTACTCCTTTTCTGCACATTACTTTGTGCCCCTTATGCACATTATATTTGTGTTCTCTGTTGCTCAGTGTGAGACCTGTCAGCCTTAGTATGGTCTTCCTCCAGTCTTTTTCTGCCTTACTCCGCCATATTTTTCTGATCTCATTTTTGTTGGCCTCAGGGCTCTGTGCACTTTACCATTGCTAACCAGTGCTAGAATGTGTGCACTCACACTTTACAACATGGTAACATTGGTTTGTTTCCAATTGGCATATTTAATCTACTTATGAGTGACTAGAAAAGTGGTACTACATGTACTGAGAACCTATAAATTAAATGCTACTAGTGGGCCTGCGCCTTTTATTGTCCTACCCACTTAAATAGTCCAGGTCGAAATGGCATTTTAAAACTGCACACACAGACGGCCATGGTTGGCCTGAGGCATGCTTAAAGGGCTACTTGAATGGATTTCACAGTCAGTGCTGCAGGCCCACTAGTAGTATTTATTTTACAGGCCCTGAGTACACGTAGTGCCACTTTACTAAGGACTTATAAGTAAATTAAATATGCCAAAAAGGGGATAAGACAATGTTACCACATTTAATGGAGTCAGCACATGTGCTTTACCATTGGTTAACAGTGGTAAATTGTGCAGAGTCCTAAGACAAGCGAAAACAGCGTAATCAAAAATAGAGGAGTAAGTCAAAAAGTTTGGGGAAGCCCACCCTAAGGCTGACAGGTCTAACACCCCCTCAACCAGTATCCTAATTTATTGCACTCAGTATTCTTTGCTCTGCTGATTCACACCATCCTTTGCCTTCTGTGACGTGGTTATATATGCCTGTTGGTCTCTGTGCAGTGGTTAATTGTTGCCTGTATATCTGTAGGTCTGTGTGAATATATGGCTATGTGTTTGTTGGACTTAGTGAAGATGTGTTTGTACATGAGTGTTTATCTGTGTGAATGTGTCTACCCTCCATGTGTCCAACAGTGATGTGTGCCTCTGTGTGAACTATATGAAACCTAAACTTGTTGTCTTTATCAATACTTGTTTTCTTTATACGTTCTGACATGTCATGTGATCCTGAACTAGTTCACAATACTAGTCGGTGTAAAAACAAACAAATTAGGTGCTGCCTATTGTAAAGTTCAGTCTTCAAGTTATTGTTGAATATGGTATCCTACAGAATATAATTGTGTGTACGTGCATATGCCTTTCATATATGCCCTTCCTTATCTGTATGTGTGCATGAGTGACCTTGTGCACAGGGTTTTGAGTGGCGGTTGGACCATTGGGGATTCATTCTGGGATGCATCGTGGCACAATCTACAGTAACGTGGTTTCCTCCTTCCTTCAGCTTAAAACTTACCTCACCTATTGCAAGTAAGTGCCATTTGAGATCATATTTTGGTGTATGTACCACAAGTATTTGAAGTTATAGCCTGGAAAATATAGAGTTCAGGATCTTAAACTCTAAAACATCAGCTACCAAACTATCTATATCTATATACATAAATAACGATATTCCTACAAAATGTCTACATGCACCCAAACATATATCTACCACCGGCCCCATATGGGTACAGAACTGGAGCTAGAATAGTAAATGTACCTATTCCTTCAACAGGTGTAAAGTGACAATGGTTTAATTTAAGATTTAGGAATTCTGTAGTTCTGTAGAGCGTTGATTATGTATGGTAGATATCAGGATAGGAGATATTTTTGAGTCTATGCTTTTGAAGTCTGTTCTCACATGGAACAGTCTGAGGCAGCTCAAGGATGTCACTAAAACACGATGGGCGGTCATTACGACCACCAGGGGTAATGTGGCATCCGTACCGCCAACAGGCTGGTGGTATGGAGACCCGTATTACGCCGCGGTCGCACCGTCGGGGCCGGCGGTTTCCCGCCGTTTTAGCCCCAGCAGTGATAATCCACCAGGGCAGCGCTGCAAGCAGCGCTGCCCTGGGGATTATGACTCCCCTACCGCCAGCCTGTTTCTGGCGGTTTGCACCGCCAGGAAGAGGCTGGCGGTAAGGGGTGTCCTGGGGCCCCTGGGGGCCCCTGCACTGCTCATGCCACTGGCATGGGCTGTGCAGGGGCCCCCTAACAGGGCCCCGGGCAGCTTTTCACTGTCTGCATAGCAGACAGTGAAAAGCGCGACTGGTGCACCAGTTGCACGGCCGCAACACCGCCGGCTCAATTAGGAGCCGGCTCCTATGTTGCGGCCTCATCCCCGCTGGGCCGGCGGGCGTAAACTTGGTATGCGCCCGCCGGCCCAGCGGGGATGTCGTAATGGGGTCCGCGTGAGTGCGGCCGCATTGGCGGCCGCACGGCGGTTTCCGCTTGGCGGGCGGCGGTATCCACCAGCCAAGCTTGTAATGACCCCCTATGTTTGTCTGGATTAAAACCACTAATTTGACAAACAGATCAATGAACTTTCAGCAAGTTGCTCTGCCTTACTATGAATGATGAGCAAATCCTACCTCTGCTCCTTGTGTTATGTTGTAAAACTGTAGTTCAATTGATCATCAACTTCAAATGAACTATAGAACCTCCCTGTGTCTATGAAGTCCTGACTACCTTTTTCACTAGCTGCAGGTTATTCAAAGAGTCGCTGTGTGCCTTGCTCTGGATCTCAACATTGGTCTGATTTTCAAGAGCAGCACTGGCTACCTGAAAAACAACGGTCTGTAATCAAGTCTCTCTACCTTGTGCAGAGAGTTCTTGACAGTTCAGATCCCATCTATCTGAGATGCAAATGTCTGATGCATCCGCCCCCTCCTCTCCACTTGTGCTGCCTTTTTAGCTTCCTCCCTCTTGGTCAATATACCATGCATCATTGACTAGGCTTATGCTCCTGCTTGTATCTAGCAGCTGAATACTGGACGTTAATGATAGGGAGGTCTCTCAACTATTGTCTGATTTAGGATTAGTGGAGATAACTCACTGGGTTAGCAGTCTGACTCATGAGGGAGGTCATATACTGGATCTGATTTTCAGCAATATTAAGGCGATAAAAGTAGATCTAATACTGACCTGGACAGACAACTATCTCATTAAGTTTACATTACCCTATGATGCATTTCAGGATCACTAAAAGTAGGGGGCACAGAAGTTTGACACTCTTGGAAGAAAACCAATGCCAGGAGCCTAGGTCCTCTCCTACAATCACCAGCAGTGGGGGAGAATATGGATATGGATACGATAGTGCCCAAATATCAGGACATGCTGACTAAGGCTTGTGAAACTACCACTCCTGGTAAACTACAGAAATTAGCAACATAAACAACAGGCACATGAAATAAAGAGGAATTTAAAACTATGAAATGTAAATGTAAGAAAGTTGAAATAGCTTGTCATTGGTCCAAATATTCCTGGGTCAAAGAGGTATGTAAAGAGCTCCAAAATACCTGCCGTAAACAGCTAGGTGTAGCACAGAGAAACTATCTTCTTACCAAGATTAAAAACTCTGGCAACTCACCAAAAGAAATTTCTGATGCAGTAAAAGGATTTACTAATCCCAAGGAGTGCCAGACCTCAGTTTCAGTTCACAAGACTTATGTAGTCCCCATCATTTTATTTCCAGGACAAGATAAGGATGATTTATGAGGGTTTTGAGCAACTGTCACAGCACAGGGACAATTCTGCTAGTTATGATTGCCCACCTGCTAATATTCTTGTCCAACTAGGCAGTTTTGACCCTATTGAGGTAACAGACGGTCAACAATTGTTTTTCAAGGTTAAATCAGGGTCACCAATAGACCCCTGTCCAGCTCATCTGTTTTCTTCCATGGCTCCTTTGCTGGTAGCACATTTTATGACTTCATTTAAATTTTCCTTTTAAACAGCAAAAGTTCACCAATACTTAAAAAGCTGTAATAAAGAAATACCTATTTTTGCTTGTTCACCCTACATTTTTGGAATGATGCTGCTGGTTATTTTTTATTCTGAGAATGCACTGTGGCCTGCTAACCAGACCTCAGTGCCAGTGTATTATTCACATATGAATTGCATGTGAATTGGGTACACCCAGCTGGCATGGCCTGGCTTACTTATAAGTCCCTAATAGATGTACTCAGGGCATGTAAGACAAAGGGCAGAGGGCTTACTCCGTCACAAATAAGTTCCATAGGCTATAATGGAACTGGTATACAGTGGATGGGATATCGGTCACGCTTGTGACGGAGTAACCCCCTCCGCAAAGATCTAAGTCAGACCCAGAGTATCCACTCAGGGCTGCAGCACTTTTTGGGCCACCCTTTGTGTGACAAGGTACAAAATGGCTCCCAGCCTGCCACTTCAGACTGGAATGACAGTGTTTTCACTGCCAGTTCGACTTTCCCAATTACACCAACGGCAAAGCCACCCCGTTCCTTAACATTATATGTAAGTCTCTCCTAGGTAAGGCCTATAGAGTCCTATGGCAGGAATCGTAATTTTGTTAAGCAAGACATATATTTTACGCCTTGGCTTAGCAGCAACACATTCAAGTTGTCTTTTTGCTGTGGGTAATGTTGGTAGCACCATTAGGTAATACAGAGTTCCCAGGTGGCATCACAACCCGGCTAACTTTTGACTGGGACTATCAAACTAGCCACATTTAATGCCATGAATTTATCTTGGCATTAAATGTGACCTGATGATCAGGTCAACTTTTAGGGAGTTACCACTATGTGCTCTGCTTGTCCAGTAACCTCACAAGGGCATATACACGCAGACAGCTTTCTGACTGCCTGGGGAGATGTGTGAACAACTCCCAAGCTCAAGAACAAAGGCAGTGCTGCAGCAGCGAGGTATCACCTCCTCTGCTGGGGAGGTGTTATCACAGAGGCATGCTTCAAAGGGGAAGCCATTTTTGATGGACCGCCTGGCCCAACAACCCTGAGCAGGATGCCTTTTGTTCCTACAGACAGCTTGGAGACAGGGCCAGAGAGGGGAAATACACCCCCAAACTGGTTTACTGTGGGTGTGTTGCCCTCAGGTAGCCACACCTCTAGGGTGGGCTGTCTTGCTCCTTACAATCAAGGATGGGTCGTGCCATCTTGAAGGGGGCAAGAATGTGACATTCTGTGATAGCCAGATGCCTCACATTACAGGAACTTTGTCACTTAGGTAGGAGGGAACCCAGCAGCCAATAGGCTAGTGATTACATGGTCCCCTCAGGGTGCTTTCTAGTGATAAATATGGCACCCCAGGCATGTTGACCCTCAGTACTCATTGGATTTGGAAGGAGAACAAGAAGAAGACCACCTTGCACCTATTTGGAGTGCACAAAGAAAGACTGCAACACAGGAGTAACTGCACCTGCTGCACTTTGGGCTGGCAGAGTTCTGCGTGCATGACTTGGGGTAAAAGCTGATTACTGGCCCCAGTCCAATCAGAGAGTCGAAGTGTCAGTTAGCCGGACCCCAAGATGGCACTGGGGACATCAAAGTTGAAAGAGCCCAAGATGCACCTCTGGTTGCCAGAAATGTTGCCACTACCGGGTGCGGGCACCCCAAAGGACAAATTAAAGATAGCCAAAAGGTGCACCCATATCTGCTGGACCCATGGGTGTTGGTTGTGACTGGATTCGTCAACCAAGAGGGGCATCAGCCTCCACCAAATATTTTCACTGTGACCACTGTGTTGAAAAAGCATAAGATCTGCATCAGCAGCCTTTGGCCCCTCCAAGGAAGACTTCATGGGACCCTGAGATCCTTGAACAGTGTTGTCCCTCACTCACCTTTTGCCAGAGGACTTGACTGGACTTCATCCCTGTCAACCACACAGCATTAGGAAAATCCTTGAGCCTGCACCCCTCAGCATCAGGGCTACTCCATTGTCGTCTAGGGGGGGTCATCCTGTAAAATTTGAATCTCGCTCTAAAAATGCTTTGGGGGCCAGGTAACTGACCAGAGTATCCTTTCTGGTCCCCTAGACCTCTGTCCTGCCAGACTTGGTTGCCCAACTCGGGCTGGATATGTCAAACTAACTTTTCCAAACTTTTCAAAGGATTCCGAACTTTTTGTTGGCCAATGCTTGTTTGCAGTTGATATAAAAGTTATTTATTATTTTGAAAATCTGTATCTCTGGACCTCTCCGATAGATTTTGATTTTCTAAGGCCTTTAAAAATGTATAACAATCAGCTCTATTTCTATAAATCAGTGTCTTGCTTCTTTTGTGTTGAGCGACTTTCTTATTCTGTTGTTTGGTGCTGTTAAATGCTTTACACGTTGTTCCTGTGCTAAGCTTTATTGATCAAAGCTACAGCTGCCCAGGGTTAAGCTTTTACTGCACGGTAGGGCTTCCCAGCCATACCAAATAATAGACTCAAATCCTCACAGCTGGAAGCTGATCCTACCTGTTTTTCAAATAGTCAGCTCCCTTTTTCTGTTTCCTATTAAACTGCTAGAAAAGGTGATTGATAGATAGCTCTGTAAATTTTTGAACGACAAACAGATATTGAACCTTTCACAATCAGGTGTTAGTGCTGCACATGTTACAGAGACAGCTCTTATGGCACTTACGGATTCCATCAGGTCCTGACTAGACAACAGCAATGCAGCAAATCTGATAATTCTTGAACTGTCTGCCACGTTTGACTCAGTATTGCATGCAGTACTGTGACACTGAGGTACATGGCTGGGCCTTAGAGTGGTTGAAGGACTTCACGAATGGCCGAACCCAGGTGGTTGCCATCCCTCCTTTTAAATCTAAATCGGTTGTTAACATCTGCGAAGCTCCTCAGGGATCTACCCTGAGTCCTAAGCTCTTTAACATTTACATGGCCACCTTGGTGAAAAGTATAAAATCATTTGAAAATGAAATTCTTTAACACAATGATGATATTCTTTGACAATTGTCCTGGAAATAGAGCTCAATAAAGTCAGATTTGGAGGCTGCATGTGTGCTGTGGCTTCCTGGAAGAGACAAGGTTTTCTTCAACTGACTGTTGCTAAGACAGAGGTTATGCTTTTTGGAAAAGTGATACAAGTTTGGTCAGATGATTGGTGGACTCCGGAGATACCCCCTGCTCTAAAAAGACCGTAAGAAACCTAATCTTCTTAATGAATGAGAAGCTATGAAAAATCATGTGAAAACCACATGTGGTAAATGTTTTGCCATACTTCAGCTTCTTAGGAAGGTGTTTACAAGGCTACCTTTAGACTAGAAGAAGACGGTGACCTAGGCATTGATAACTAGCGGCCTGGATGTAGGAAAGTACCATCTTGCCTGGTATGTTACCCCCATATTTCACTGTATATATGTTGTTTTAGTTGTATGTGTCACTGGGACCCTGCCAGCCAGGGCCCCAGTGCTCATAAGTGTGCCCTGTATGTGTTACCTGTGTTATGACTAACTGTCTCACTGAGGCTCTGCTAACCAGAACCTCAGTGGTTATGCTCTCTCATTTCTTTCCAAATTGTCACTAACAGGCTAGTGACCAATTTCACCAATTTACATTGGCATACTGGAACACCCATGTAATTCCCTAGTATATGGTACTGAGGTACCCAGGGTATTGGGGTTCCAGGAGATCCCTATGGGCTGCAGCATTTCTTTTGCCACCCATAGGGAGCTCTGACAATTCTTACACAGGCCTGCCACTGCAGCCTGAGTGAAATAACGTCCACGTTATTTCACAGCCATTTACCACTGCACTTAAGTAACTTATAAGTCACCTATATGTCTAACCTTTACCTGGTAAAGGTTGGGTGCTAAGTTACTTAGTGTGTGGGCACCCTGGCACTAGCCAAGATGCCCCCACATTGTTCAGGGCAAATTCCCCGGACTTTGTGAGTGCGGGGACACCATTACACGCGTGCACTATACATATGTCACGACATATGTATAGCGTCACAATGGTAACTCCGAACATGGCCATGTAACATGTCTAAGATCATGGAATTGTCACCCCAATGCCATTCTGGCATTGGGGAGACAATTCCATGATCCCCCGAGTCTCTAGCACAGACCAGGGTACTGCCAAACAACCTTTCCCGGGGTTTCACTGCAGCTGCTGCTTCTGCCAACCCCTCAGACAGGTTTCTGCCCTCCTGGGGTCCAGCCAGGCTTGGCCCAGGAAGGCAGAACAAAGGACTTCCTCAGAGAGAGGGTGTTACACCCTCTCCCTTTGGAAAAAGGTGTTAGGGCTGGGGAGGAGTAGCCTCCCCCAGCCTCAGGAAATGCTTTCATGGGCACAGATGGTGCCCATTTCTGCATAAGCCAGTCTACACCGGTTCAGGGATCCCCCAGCCCTGCTCTGGCGCGAAACTGGAAAAAAGGAAAGGGGAGTGACCACTCCCCTGACCTGCACCTCCCCTGGGCGGTGCCCAGAGCTCCTCCAGTGTGCTCCAGACCTCTGCCATCTTGGAAACAGAGGTGCTGCTGGCACACTGGACTGCTCTGAGTGGCCAGTGCCAGCAGGTGACGTCAGAGACTCCTTCTGATAGGCTCCTCTCGGTGTTGCTAGCCTATCCATTCTCCTAAGTAGCCAAACCTCCTTTTCTGGCTATTTAGGGTCTCTGCTTTGGGGAATTCTTTAGATAACGAATGCAAGAGCTCATCAGAGTTCCTCTGCATCTCTCTCTTCACCTTCTGCCAAGGAATCGACCGCTGACAGCTCTGGAAGCCTGCAAAACTGCAACAAAGTAGCAAAGATGACTACTGCGACCTTGTAACGCTGATCCGGCCGCCTTCTCGACTGTTTTCCTGGTGGTGCATGCTGTGGGGGTAGTCTGCCTCCTCTCTGCACTAGAAGCTCCGAAGAAATCTCCCGTGGGTCAACGGAATCTTCCCCCTGCAACCGCAGGCACTAAAAGACTGCATCACCGGTCCTCTGGGTCTCCTCTCAGCATGACGAGCGAGGTCCCTTGAACTCAGCAACTTTGTCCAAATGACTCCCACAGTCCAGTGACTCTTTAGTCCAAGTTTGGTGGAGGTAAGTCCTTGCCTCCCCACGCTAGACTGCATTGCTGGGTACCGCGTGATTTGCAGCTGCTCCGGCTCCTGTGCACTCTTCCAGGATTTCCTTTGTGCACAGCCAAGCCTGGGTCCCCAGCACTCAAACCTGCAGTGCACGACCTCCTGAGTTGTCCTCCGGCGTCGTGGGATCTTCTTTTGTGACTTCGGGTGAGCTCCGGTTCACTCCACTTTGTAGTGCCTGTTCCGGCACTTCTGCGGGTGCTGCTTGCTTCTGAGTGGGCTCTTTGTCTTGCTGGATGCCCCCTCTTTCTCCTCACGCAATTGGCGACTTCCTGGTCCCTCCTGGGCTACAGCAGCATCCAAAAACCCTAACCGCAACCCTTGCAGCTAGCAAGGCTTGTTTGCGGTCTTTCTGCACGGAAACACCTCTGGAAGCTTCTTCACGATGTGGGACATCCATCCTCCAAAGGAGAAGTTTCTAGCCCTTGTTGTTCTTGCAGAATCCACAGCTTCTACCATCCAGTGGCAGCTTCTTTGCACCCACAGCTGGCATTTCCTGGGCATCTGCCCACTCCCGACTTGATTGTGACTCTTGGACTTGGTCCCCTTGTTCCACAGGTACTCTCGTCAGGAAATCCATCGTTGTTGCATTGCTGGTGTTTTGGCCTTCCTTGCAGAATTCCCCTATCACGACTTCTGTGCTCTCTGGGGAACTTAGGTGCACTTTGCACCCACTTTTCAGGGTCTTGGGGTGGGCTATTTTTCTAACCCTCACTGTTTTCTTACAGTCCCAGCGACCCTCTACAAGGTCACATAGGTTTAGGTTCCATTCGTGGTTCGCATTCCACTTCTAGAGTATATGGTTTGTGTTGCCCCTATCCCTATGTGTCCCCATTGCAATCTATTGTGACTATACATTGCTTGCACTGTTTTCTATTGCTATTACTGCACATTTTGGTATTGTGTACATATATCTTGTGTATATTTGCTATCCTCATACTGAGGGTACTCACTGAGATACTTTAGCATATTGTCATAAAAATAAAGTACCTTTATTTTTAGTATATCTGTGTATTGTGTTTTCTTATGATATTGTGCATATGACACCAGTGGTATAGTAGGAGCTTTACAAGCCTCCTAGTTCAGCCTAAGCTGCTCTGCTAAGCTACCTTTTCTATCAGCCTAAGCTGCTAGACACCCCTCTACACTAATAAGGGATACCTGGACCTGGTGCAAGGTGTACGTACCCCTTGGTACTCACCACAAACCAGGCCAGACTCCTACACTGGATTATAGCAATGCCTTGAGCATGGACTCTTCCTTGATGTGTCGCCTTCAGCTGGTGCAAAAATCTGCAGCCCATTTGATTTGCTAATTACCTACAGCCACCAGAATAAACCCAGTACTTAATTCTCTACACTGACACCCCAACTGGAAAAGATGTATTTTTAAACCCCTCTGATTCACACTTAAGGTCTTGCACAGGATGGACCCAATATAACTTTGATCTCGCATCAGTTTCTATTTTCCAGCCCTAAGATTTTCTGATACTGCTTCGGCTGTTTGTTTGTTTGTTGCAGAATCCGAACCACCTGCAGTGAGTGCCTTTTTTTTATTTCTGACTCATCACTATTGAACCAATTACCCGTTCACATTCACTGTTGCAGCCTTTTTCTGTTTTTTAAAAAAAAGCTAATTAAAATATGTTTTTTTTAACATCACTTCCTTGTAATTGCCACGATGATACTTGTCGCTGTCTCCTCTTCTATCTGATAGCACTGGGATTCTCTGCATGGAGTGAGGTGTTCTGCAATATTCTAAATCCCTATAGCAAGGCATAACATAACATAACATAGCATAACATAACATAACATAACACGTCAGCTTGTGTGTCTGTTTGCATGCTAGTCTATATGAGCATGTGTCCACATTCTGCATCCTTCTGTGCATTATATACAAATTAAGCAATTGGCTTTGTCAATTCCTGACCCTCTCTGTGTCTGGCTACCTCCTTCCCCCTTGACCCTCCTTATCCCCCCCGAAAGTCTACAGATTGCACCTGAAAGTGACTAAAGGAGAAGTAAAGAGAAGTAGAAGCACTAATATAGAACTATAGAGAACTGGTACTAACCACATTGAGCTGGTCCATGGGCACTTCACCACCGTAGATTGAAGGGCACTGGTTAATAAAGATGCTACAAAGGACAGTGATGAGTACCGGCACCAGACCCAATGACAGATAGCAAGGATCATGTGTACATGATGCAGTAAGTCACAGTGATGAGCAGTAGCAGCTCAAGGGCAATGGATATTGACACTGGCTAGACTCACCGATCCAAGAGAGTATGAGTACTAGATGAATTAACTGTAACAGGAACCATCAAGGGATACTGGGGACAAATGACTGTTTTGTGGGACAATTAAAGGCATTTGCCCTATATGTGTCTAGGGTCTCTGAGAAACACTGGTCCCTGTTGCACAGAACAAGTCTTCACATTCCTTTATGGTTATTATGTGGTTATTCTTCATTTGTCTCACTCAGCTTGTATGTTCATATTGCAAAATTCTTATGGTGGCATAATTGTAATGAAATTGTAGCTATAGGGCAGTGAGTGTTTTTCCTAAGTTACTTATTCTGATGATGATCTGCCACATTAGTTGAATTAAGGATCAAAATATCAACTTCAGTGGGTTGCTCCATTGTATATAGGTATGTGCAGACATATTTTTTTTTTAGGTCTGGTTACATACAGTTTTGTTGATGACAGCTCAAGTCAGGACCACATAAACCACATAGAGATTGGCTTTGGACTAGCCTCCTCCAGTCATCAGTTGTTTAAGACTGCCTTTTCCATCAACTGCTTGGATTGCGTTTCATTAACAGTTTAGTTCATCTCTTTGGAGTATATTTTTCTCACCACCATGCTATTGCCTGTTAGGTGTATTATTATGCCTACGGAGGACTCAGTGAATAGGTTGGGTAGAGTCCATCACAATGGAGGTGCATTGTTCTTAGGAGCAGCAGAAAGATGGTTGTCCTGCGATGCAGCTTCATCTCTCAAGAACAGGCGGTATGGCATGGGGTAGGGGCATGAGATCATCACCGAGCTGCCAGGATGCCGATAGGTCTGTAGATGTGGGTGTTACTGCGGCAAAGCAGGGTGCAGTGATACTCCTCCTCTTGAAACAGCTGCATCTCATTGGGCAAGTGGCCTTCATGACATCAGAGTGTGCACACACCACTATAGTCAGTACTTCTCAGCCATTTTCTACATCTGCTGTGGCTTCTCCTACATGTGCTCCCAGCTGTTGAAGAAGGGAGACACTGCAGTGTACTCTACCAGGAAAGCAAAAATAGGCACTACAGTATCAGAGACCACAACTTTACTCCTATTTCAAGATCAGGATCCCAGGGTTCCAGTACATGGGTGTGAGTGGAGGATGGTGCTTGAGTGTCACATGGTAAAGGTACTGCATTGTTTTGGGAAGTGCCATACCTAAAGGATTAATCAGGCGCTTTCCCCTTCTATGCTATGATCTGACCCATCGCAACTGCCCATCCACCACTGACGTCTATGCCAGTGGAATGGTCTGACAATTATCTACTAATGTTCTAGCTGGAGGACTAACTCTCCAATAAAAACAGGCTGAAGTCTACCACATGAAGTTTCCAAACTCTAAAGCCTTATCCCTGCCTGGGTAATAAGATTTGAACAGTTTCATGGGAAAGAGCAGAATCGCCACATGAGGCAAATAGCAATGAAATGGTGGAATTGTATGATGGCTCATTAGCCACTTTGTTGAAGAATTTGCAAAGATGAAACAGGTCCAATAAATCTCAAGTTGATTTAAAGAAGCACTTAAAACTCCACATAGATAACTGAGAAAACTGGAAGAGACACAGCTAAAAGGAACTAAAGACACAAATTGATCAGAACTGAGGGCTCCACAACAAGTCTATTCTGAATATCATGTTTCGCCCTGCTTACTTGAGACACAGAACATGTTGGCAATGTTATGAATTGGATGAAAATGTCACACTTTCATTAACATTTCACAATCTTTTAATGATTGATGTACTATAATATGACACTTGTTCTGTACCAAAAGTACATAACTTGTCTTAGCATACTGCAAGGCAAACCCTCTAGGGCTGAAGTTATTAAATTGCACCAACTTTATCACTGTCGTCCTCACTTCGGAAGGGATAGCTTGTATTCAGCCAGAACTACCAAAGTGATGAGAGTTGATTTGATGTTCTTATGAAGCATGTATTTGAGTTTGAGAATCTTTATTGAATATGTTGAAAGAAAGCTATTATGGTATACAAATAATTAAGAATGGTCAACTGGGCATGATTACAGAATGTAAACAATACTTATAATTGTTATTCATTTCTCAACTTGTTTTTTATATAAAGTTATGTTTTTAGCCTTTATGTAGTAAAATACTGTTTGTTTATTTCAATTTAACACAATCAAAAGTACTAAAAGATAAATGACAATGTGACTATTTTCAAATACTTTACAAACAATTGATTGCAAACTACAAGTCTCTTACTATCTCATGGAGCACTATTTCTCACATTTCTTAGAAAATGGTTTTAAAAAAGTTTAATCTTTAGTTTAAAAAAAATTTGGAAGGTCAAAAAACAGAGACTAGTATCTTGCATGTTCCTATATGGTTAATATGTAAACTTTTCATTTATTACCAGACAACATTAGAGCAAAAACACTACTGAAAATTGAAACTTTAGTTGACCTCAGAACTTAGGTGACTCCAATCTCATCTGCACAGCTACCACAAAGAGCATTATTTATGGCATAATTAGCTGCCTCGTGATCTACACTGTATCTATGTATGACAATCAAAGAAAGTCACAGGTACGCCTAAAATGACATGAAGACTTAAACTACACACTTGTCTCCCTCATGAAACTCAGTACCGGTTAACGTTCTTCCTTAACTCAAAAGAAAGTAAGATGGCTATAAAATTAAGCAATTGCTGCTGGTGTGTGTGTGTGACTGACTGGTCATCAGACAGATGCATTCCACTTGTCAAAGCTAGTGTTTTTAGAACCACTGACGTTTGGAAAAAGTAACAAGAATGCCTTTTGAGTAGAGCCCACATTTCTTGCAATCTTTATTGTACGATATTTTTCATAAGTGTTAACACTCCCATGACGTCTTGCCTGTAAAGGTGAGGTGGCACCTTCAGGGCCTTAAGGTCTGCCTTCAGGTATTACAGTGCTGTGTTACCGAGAGGACATGGGACCAGATTTTTAAGATCCAGCGTTGTCAGTGGACACAGCCAAGGTCTACTGTTATGTACTGGCTACTTTTTCATAGCACCAAAAAGCTCAGACTTGTGAATATTCTAATAATAATCACATATCCTATTCTGTCAGCCCTGATGAAGAATTGTGGTACCAAGTACAATATGAAAACAATTTGCATTAAACAAGTCTAAATGAACTCAGTTTTGACTTTTGAGCCCTACTCATTATGTCAAAGCAAAGCCACATAACCACAAACAAAATGAAACATTCGTTAACATTATGTTACATGCATCCCATGTATGTTTATGCCTCTTCATATTTAGGTTTGCATTTGCGTGTCCATTCTTCACTTTAAAAAAATTCTGAATAGATTGTAGACATGATAGCTTCAAGACCCGGAAAATAACTTTTCATAAGTTGTGATCATTTATCATGTTGGCATGTTATGAATACACATGAAAAAGTCCTTGAAATGTGAAGCACAGACTGCTACTACAAGCTTTACACACCGGGCACTCGTCAAAGTTGTTCACTTTAATAGCGCTTATAGTAAAGAGTAAACTTAAACAGTCATGACAAGAAAGAAAAAAACAATTTGAGAAAAATATTCTGCAATTTTATTGTGATTCCCTCCATGGCTTTCAAGAAAACATTTTTCAAGTCAATATTCAATAAGAGAAGAAAGGACATTTGAAGCAATTACCAATGGCTATACTCAGCTTTTTATTGATAGACTTCTCGCCATGGTGACAGGTCCAATTGGCTTCTTGTGTCACAACTTATGAAGTCTTTGGGGTACTCATTGGCCCTGAAAACATCCTTTGGCACATGTGTGATCCCGGTGTTGGCACAGATAATTTGAGGAAGGGAGACACCCCGCAAAGCATTACGTTGCCGGTAGGTGAATACACCCGGGTTCTGCCACCAAAATCTGGAGGACATAAATAAAAATTGCAAGCATTAACCCTTTTTCCACAAAGGTAAATAATTCACCTCAATGACTGTGTCAAATGACCTCCAATATACATTCCAGAATTCTAGCACGAACAATCAATATTGTATTTCACAGAGATGAACCCCCCCCTTTTTAAAAAGATTCATTTGGCATCACAGACTCTAAAGTTTAGACCCTTATTTTAGTTGAATGGTGCTCTTCTGTATCTAGTTTTAAAACAAACAAAAATAGTTTGTCCAAGTTCAGATTCCCCTATTTATCAATTGGAAGATTAAACCCATGAAAAGCACATGGCCGCCTTTTTTATGACATGCAGATTGTAGAAAATCCCAGATGCCCATGGTGCACTGCTTCTGTGTGTGCTATATGAAATCCTGCTTTATGACCTCTCCTTGCCCCTCAGGGCTACTGAGTAGGTTCCACACTCAATATGATCTGCTTTAAATGGTTGCTCTTTCTACTCAGCAGAGGGTAGGTTTGCCAAAGCTCAGCAGGAGGTTCTTCCTCTGTCCAGGCCTGTGGCCATAATGGATGCATTTCAACATTCCGTGCCAAGCTTTAAAGTTAGGAAAGACCCCATTAAGGTCTGTAGGGATGTTTTTTGGTGATCCTTCTGGTCACGGCTGCAGACAGAAGAAAATATCCTATTTTTAAACCACTCTTTTGCTGTTTTCCATTCAGGATCATAATGGGCCTGGGTCTCTGCTTCTGGTCCAAAAAAATGAAACAATACTATCAATGTGATGCACGCTCCCCACAAAATGTGCAGGTCTTTGGGCACTTATAAGCCACCAGATTTCGAAATAACATACCTAAAAGATAGATTTTCTGACTCTACAGCTGAATATGTGTGAACATTTGCACCTGTAGTGTTGTCTGTATGTGCATGTACTATATATGTGTCTTATGAGTGCATGTTTCTTGAGTGTCTACGATTTCTGCTTGGATGTATTCCTACATGGTTGCTACCAGTCTGCTCATGGATATGGTATGTGTGCGGTGTTGTCTGCATATTTGCATGCAGCACATGAGAGTTAGACTTTTTAGCTTTCTAAGTTATTGTTTCTTCTGGCCAATAACTCCACCCACAAACACCTGACGTTTAGAGTTATGAGGCCCAGAACAAGCAACAAAATGTAGGCACAATCTTACCAGAGACTTTTACTTATGCAGCTCATCAATACCAGCCTAAAAATTGGTCCTTTTCTACTCCAATCTCTCATTTGCTCTGAACAGGTGGTAAATGGGGAGTATGGGTGCAATGTGCCTTCGGAGAGTGGGGCATTGGCTGCAGGAGATGTCAGAGGGCGGGGCAGGCTCTTGTAATGCTGGCTGTAGCGTTGAATGAACCCACAGTGCTGTTCCGAGTGGGCGGATGAGGGCTGGGCTGTGCATCAACCAGCAGCCAGATGTCTTTGTGAGCTGTGATTTTATCAGGCGCGTATCCACACCTAATAATGCCGGCCTGGTTTTATCACACCAGGAACTGTGGATGCGGGAACAAAGTACAACTCGTATAGTTGATGGAGCTGTCCACCGACTAGGGATATTATTCTGCAGACACATAATGAAGGATTATACTGTAGACCAGTAGTCTTAGTGATGTAATGATAACAGTAGTGCTGACAAATAATTGAAGCAGAAATATTTGCACAATTTGTGCCCTCATTCAAAAGTTAACTTTGAAAAAGTTAACCTTACTACTAATACTGAATTGATTTGACCATCCAAAATCAACAAGGCAGTAGCCCTTCTGGGACAGGTGTACTACTCAGCGTGGAGAACAGGCAGAATCAGAAACTGCAAGGAAGCTGTGCATTTGCCCTATATTAAAGATGACCCTTTGATTTTAAGGAGCAGTGCAAGAAAGTGTAGCACTCAAAGCATAATCCAATTTTGCCAGTTGGGGTGCTCCTAAAACATGGAATAAAGGCTATTATTGCATCTATTTCCAGTAATTTAGCTCACCTTTATCTCACCTTCTAGTAAACCATGGCAATTGCAAACTACTTAAATAACTTATTGGATTTGGGAAACACTCTAAGTATCACACTACTGTTTAATTTTTATCATTACCTGTCTCCATTTCGGATTTTCTTAAACTGTCTTCCTAGAATGCAGGATAAGAGGGGTCCAACTCTTCCATTCTTAACAAAGGGCTCTGCTACTCCTCCAAGCCAAATATCAATATTTTCAGGTGTCTTGTACACTTCAAGAAGCTTTCTGGCACGTTCTGTGTTTTTTAGGACCTTGGCAAGCTCTTGCAGGTTTCTAGGGGCCGGAAGATTGCAGAACCTTCTCCAAGAGTTATAACCTGAAAATAACAAGCATAAGATATTGATATCAAGGCAGAAGCACGAGCATCCTATTAACCAGTTAAAGGTTTTGGAAATGCACATCCTCCTTCATAACAAGATAATTCCTTACAAGGAAGGTTTCTCCTTGGTTTAGTATCACCACTTTTTCTCTCTGTTATCTCCCATTTGATCGGATACTTTTCAGAAAGATCATCTCATGTTTGGTAGAGATCTGCAGGACATGCTTCAATGCTTGTTGTAAAGAAGCTAATTTATGTTCTTATTGATTGTAGACATAGGCTTTGATTTTAACATTACAAATTCAATTCTGCCCTTGGTACAAACAGGAGTTTGCACAGGGATTGGTATTATAGATTGGGGCAAAAATTACGGTATGGGGTGTTTTATGGATGTGATATTACCTACTCCCCTGCAGTTTTTTTGTGAGAAATGGTGGCAGATTAAAGCTGACAAATTGTATTGTGGAAAAGGACCAGGGAAGAGGCCAAACATACAGAGTTTGGTGCAGTAATTACCGCATCTGCATTTTATGATCTAGTTCAGGGATAAAGCTCGGAACAAGGGCATTTACCACACTCTGTAAATATGTCACCAAACAGTATAGGATTTTACCACGTACAGTCAAAATCATCCCTTTCTACACAAATAGTGATCAGGGCATCAGAATAAAAAATATATTTTTTTCGGTTCACATTTGGATTTTATTACTTTTGGATTTGAACTTTCACCGAAAATGCTGTTTGTCACTTTGCCTGCAAAATTCTAGTTGTTTGATGGTGCTTTATGACGTGACAAAAGATCCTCGAAGGTGAAGACATTGAGGCCCAGGTTTACTGAGGCTTTGTACCGGTGTAAGGTGGAGCATGGTGTTTACAGTCCAAAGAAAAGGTGTTTTGTGCTGGAAAGGTGCACTTTTCTTGGTGTAAAATCCACCTTAGGCAGCTTTGCGCTGCTTTGTGCTTGGTGTCAAGGGGGAGATACTGGCAGAGTACAAGCATCTGCAGATTTTAAAGCACAGCTTGAACTACAACATCAGACAGACTTTGCTTTGAAGCAGGCAAAAGTAGAACAAATGTGTTCGTTTATCAAAAAACAATGCATTGCAACAACCCATATAGAGGACAACACACCTCCAGTGCTGATAGACCTCGTTTATACCCTCAGTTTATAAGAGGAACTAAAGGCCTGATTTAGATTCCTCAGGCACATATTTTTATCTGGACTTGTTATCCATTATTTTAACTTCCGGTCCATTCAACTACTGATAAATGGAACTTTCAGTATCAGCTGCCAAAGCCTTTCAAATGCACACCAGCTGCAGCATTCAGAATATTTAGAGGGGCAGATTTCTTGTACGAGATGTGGCACAAACGTTGCAGTAATCTGGATAAGAAGAAATAACGTGCTGCTACTTCAGGACTGGCTGGAGACATTTCTAAAAAGAGGTTAGTTTGTTCCTGACATCTTATGGTAACACCATGCTTTAAGCCAAACTCGTCCACTTTTAATCCAACAGACTTGACCCCAGCACACAGTGTGTAAGCAAATAACAGCCATAAAGTAGGATAGGCAATAAAGAACAGCCTCAATGTATCTACAATAAAACAGTAATTTATATCTATGGAAATCCAAATAATTTTAAAAAGTAAAACTTCCATTGGAACACAGTCCATTGAAGAATCACTTATATCCACATGTAATTGACAACTCCATGCTTGAAACTCCTGCTGAGCACAACTTGTCATGATCCAGGCAGGTTCAAGCTTCAGTCCGAGGCTCTTCCCTGACTTAGTGAGCTTGCTGCTAACGCAACAATTAGATAGAAGCAGTGACCCCAAATTAAAGTAACACTTCCCCTGAAGTCTATATCAGTGGTTCCCAACCTTTTCACTTCTGTGGACCCCCACTCTATCAATACTGGAACCCAGGGACCCCCATTGGATCATTAATGAAACCTGAGGACCCCCCACTGAGTCATTACTGAAAGCTGGGGACCTAATCTGGTAATATTGTGGAATTTTCTAAGCAGTTGCGGACCCCTGAGGAGGCTTGCAGACCCCTAGGGGTCCCCAGACCACAGGTTGGGAACCAGAGGTCTAGATGATTTTCATACCAGTGCAATGCATTTTTGCACCACTTTTTGTACCGATCTACCCGTGAAAACGAATACAAGCCTTGCACTGATCAATGCGTGCAAATGCCGCGTTTTCACAAGTTGGACCTTCTATGATGTCTTTGGCAAGAAAAGATGTCCGTCGAGTTGAGTTATTTTCAAACGTATTAAGTAAAACGTGACACACAAATAATAGGATCCATTTCTGAATTAAACTATTCCCAGAACCTGTCACTATGTTTTGAAGAACCTATAATAATGTGTTGAATGGTTTATGTATTGTGTACATATATTACATTATGTATTGTGGTATACTAAAATATAAGGCTCTGACACATTTCTATTTTGATCAATCTTTCAATAAGCACAGTACATTAAAAATTATATAATATATTTCCCTGTCAGTACATAGACGTGTTTCTTACACAGACTGTTTTCCAGTCATTTGGAATTGTAAAATGTGAAATCCCCACAAGCATTGATTTGCTAAGCCTCATCACCTCCATGTTTTAAAAAAAACACAACGGGTTTGCACATGTTTAACAAGCTTGCCCTCACATCTGTACCCAGAAAAGTCTTTGACTGAAAACTTCCACTAACAAAAAAGAGTGAGCAGGTAAGAGAAGGTGAGACTCTTCCCCCCACAAAAGGATAATCAAAATATTGATGACAAAACCTCGCAGGAAAGTGACATTCACGTTTTCTAACAGAATATGTTTAGGTGGCTCCAGTGCAAATAGCTTTATAGAAAATTGTGGTGGAGAAATAGATATGTTTTTTTAATCAGACCATGGATCGCGTTGATTGGTACGGTATGCGTTCGACTGTATGTGCATGACATTTCTATACATGATCATTGGATTTGAGGATGAATAGTTTTGTCTAGTTTTGTCTTGTTTTCTTTTTGGAAAGTTGATTATCTTATTACCGCGAAGACCGTGATCTCTCCCACGCTGCATATTGAAAGAAGCCAAGTCAAGTCCTGGTGCTGGGGGTCTTTCAAAGAGCCTCTCCCGCAACTCGTCAGTAACTATCTTGTCCTGTATGTTCAGCTTTGCCTCATTTGCCAACAGGCCACGGAGCAGAGGGTCAATACCTCCTGCAAAGACAACAGACAATGAGCAGAGGGTCAATACCTCCTGCAAAGACAGACAATGAGCAGAGGGTCAATACCTCCTGCAAAGACAACAGACAATGAGCAGAGGGTCAATACCTCCTGTAAAGACAACAGACAATGAACAAAACACACGTCTAAGTATCATTGAACTCCTAACCACAGTTAAGCAAAATTGTGTTCAATTACTCCAAGTAGAACTTGTTTACATATTTCGGGGCTTATTTACAAGCGCCACGGAGCGTCACTTTCAGCAACGTTCCCGTAGCACTGTGCCCATTTCCACATTTACAAGGCGGTGCAAAGTCACTTTGCGTGGCTTACCGGCGCCTTGCAAATATGAGCCCCCTGATGCATTTTCCTGCGGCAGAGGGGCGTGCAATGGGTGTTGCTGTGGGCGTTTTCACGCAACACCCATTGCTTTTGACACTGCCCTAAAGTTAAGAGAAATTGTAAATCTGAGGCAGCACCAAAAACTAATGCTACCCCGGGGGTAGCAGTAGAGTGGCGCAACAAGGAGCAATACTTTTATTTCTCCTCGTTTTTGCTTTTTCTACATGTGCTGCATCCTGCAGCACACATAGAAAAAGAAAAACACCATTAATGATTGTTTATGTGCAGGAAGATGTGCCTTCCTGCACATTAACAATCATTCAATAATGACGATTTGCAACTTCTATGTGTGTTGCATTCTGCAGCTCAAATAGTAAAACACAAGTTTATTAGTTAATTAAAACCATAAAACTTTCCTTCCACATAAACATTTAACAGAACAATTTTAGTGCAAAAAGGCAATTACAGTTCTTTAGCTTTAGGTGAAGTGGTTAGTGAGTTTTTCTTCTATATACAGATTTTTTTAATGTAAAATGAATACAACGCCGGATAAAATCCTATGTTTAAAATGAAAAGCTATATGAGATATCGTTCCCCCGAGATATTTAACGAAAACAGTGGCAGCCAACTGAGACATTGGTAAAAATAAGACAAAGTGGGGGGAGGCCTTCAATCAATTTTATCTACCCCTACTTACGTCTGATTGTTGAAGCCGGACTTTATTATGACACGAGCTAAGCAACTCTGTGAACTACATAGGAGCCTTCCCTTCTTTAGGATATACAAAGCAGATTATAGGAATTTCGCTATCGTTTCCGCCCTCCCTCTATCTGGACATTTCGAGAGGTCGTGGTTTTATGAGTGAAAATTTCCAGAAATTGAACCAGCCTAATGTTCAATATAGTATTTTGAGGGTTAAAGGCTGCAATTAGTGTTTGTCTGCAGGATCTAATTCTTAAGACGTTAAATTCTTTTTTCAGCAAGAGTCTCCTTTCGGCCGCCAGGGCTGGACAAATGCAGACCACATGCATCAGGTTTTCATCTGCTAGATGGCAGAGACGGCACTCCTGGGAGTCTGCTTGCCGCTCCTTCATCCATTTTGGCATGAGGTCTAAGGTAGGGACCTCACCCAGCCTAAGTCTGAGAAAGGATTGCTTGATTTTCCGTGAGTACGGGCCCGCCATAAGTGGTGATTCTTTAAATGTTTTGTAGGAGTTAAGGATCAACCAACTATGTCCCCTTTGGGACAATGAGGTCTTGTCTTCTAGCCGGCTCTGTAATTTACTCGCTTTATTCACTACTTTATTGAAAATGGGGATGGGTAAGGACCTGTTCCATACCTCATCTAATTTCAGAAGACTCTTACTCTCTTCTAGGAATTTTATGTAGTTGGAGTTCCCTCTTTCTAGGATAATTTCCTGCCAGACTAGATTGGCTAAAGACCCCTTTGAAGCGCGGCTCAATTTGTAGCAGCATTTAATGTATGCCGCCGGATGGGCTAACGACTGTTTGACCAGCATGAATTCCAGTCTGACCTGGGCTGGCGATGCACGCCCAGGTAGCCGAAAAACACGTTTATATGTTTTTATCAGAAGCTTTTCCAGAAGACCTACTTCCATCCCCCTCATTATTTCGGTCCCATAGGGGATAGTTGGAAGAAGCTTCGCTCTCATTACAGCTGTTAATGGGTTCAGAGCATGACCACAGATTGAATTTGCTAGCTTACAAAAGGCGTAAGTAAGGGCCTGCGTTTTGTTTTTTATTGCTTCTTTTTGTGCCGTGTAATTACCTCTAGCATCCACCACCAATCCTAGGTATCTGTATGATGTTACTTCCTCTAGGGTTTTCCCATTCATATGCCATTTACCTTGGGTGGATGGCCTGCGGTTTAAGGTAATCATTTTAGATTTTTTATGATTAATTTCTAAATCATTGGAGCCTGAGTATTCTTCTAATGCCTTTAACAATTTCTGCATTCCTATTCTGGTATTACTGATTAGTAATAGGTCATCTGCATATAGTAGGTTGGATACTTGTTGGCCGCCCAGTGAGGGAGAGTGAGATGAGTGACCATTTAACTTGGTGGGGAGGTCTGCTATGTACAGGTTAAAGAGTGTTGGGGCCAATACACAGCCTTGCTTCACCCCCACTGTTGTTTTGACTGCCCTGGATAGGTGAGAGCCATCCCCAAGTTTAACCTTCACCCAAGTATCAGAGTATATCATTATGATGGCATTAAAAATAGAATGTGGCAGCCCCCACTGAAGTAGTTTGGCCCACAATTTACTGCGGGAGACACAGTCAAAAGCAGCTTTAAAATCAACAAAACATAAATAGGTTGGAGTCCCCTTTGCTTTTGCTCTGTTTATAATCAAGCCTAGCCCCATAAGATTTGTTAATGTTCCTTGGTGCTTGGTGAACCCGGTTTGATTGAAGGGTAGAATATTGTTATCTGTGATCCAGGCTTCTAGATGTTTTAGCACACAGCAGGAAAAGTATTTTAGGTCAACGTCTAAAAGAGAGATTAGTCTGTAGTTGCTTGGGGAGAGCACGTACCCACCCTTATATATGGGGTGGATTACTGAGCCTTTCCAGGATGCCGGGACGTTGCCTGTTGTGATCACGTCATTAAACATTGCTGCCAGGAAATTGGCCCATCTTTCTGTTTCTTGTTTAAATAGTGCTTGCGGTAGGCCATTTGGGCCGGGAGCGCAGTCCATTCGTGACTTCCCAATGATTTTTAGTAATTCTGGTGCCGTAAATTTCAAAGGTTCCGGGATGTTGGGATCCCAGCTAATCATGTGCGACTGAATTTGAGGGCCTTCTTCGATGATCCGTTCTTTTAGATGGGACTTTAAATGGGATACCCATACTTCCTCTGTTATGTTTGCGTTATTGCCTGCTTTTGCGCCATTGTCTATTATATTGATGATTTTCCAAAATCTTTTGGAATCAGATGTTTTAGTCGCAAAATGTAGTTTGTCCCACAAGACCTCTTTTTGGGCTTTTTTAAAGGTCCATAGATCCCTTTTGTACAACTTCCTTTGCTCTCTCAGGGCAGTTAGTATTGATACATTATCTGGGGATTTACGTAGAGACCTTAGTAGTTTCCCTACAGCTGCTTTCCTTTTGCGCACTGGCAGCGGTAGAAGTGAACTTTGGCGATGATTCAATTGCGCTCCCTTTCTTGTGTTACATAAGGAATCTTTTTTAGTGAGATCTAGGGCAAAGTTCTCCCAGACTGTTGTCAGCTTTGCCCCACTTGTGGTATTTGATTCTAGGTTTCATAGGGCCTCTTCTGCCTGGGTTTTGATGGTGTCTGAGGACCATTTGAGTCGCTTTAGATTTTCGGTGCCTAGTGTCCCGTTTAGGGCTGCCACTTTCTCCGGTTTTTGCGGTGATGCACAGATCCCCAATACCTGTGGCTTATGGTCGCTTTCCGTGCGGTCTATGATGGTGAAGGTGTTTACTAACTTATATAAAGCAGGGGACACTAAAGTGTAGTCTAGATAGGAGACTGATTTCCCGGAGAATCTTGTCCATGCCGGTGGGATATCGGGGCATTTCCGTCCGTTTAGCGCGAAGAGGCCTACTAATTCACAGGTGCGTATAAAACTCTCCCCTATTTTGTCTTTCCTGAGTTTTTTGGGGAGGGTTTGGCTAGGCATTCTTGCCACTGTTTGGGTGTGATCCTCACTGGGGATGTGAAATAAGCTGAGATTGAAATCGCCCGATATTAACCAGAATGCTGATTTTACTGTACGTTTTATCCTTAATAGTTGCGTTAAAAATGTATTTGCTTCGATTTTTTTATTTTTAGGATTGATGTATGTGTTGACCAGAATCAATGGCTCCTGTGTGTTTTTCCCCCAATCGTCTAGCTGGAGAAATTGGAAAGGTTGGTTTTCCTCCTTACGCTCAGAGATTTTTAATAAAAGGCTGGTACTAATGTAGATGACAAGGCCTCCCTTTGGCCTACCGGGACTATTTGTTTTCGTTGCTGGGTTATGATATTCCATAAATCCGATTATCGGTATTGATTCCATTGCCCAGGATTCCTGTATGAGTAAGATGTCAAAAGTGCTGAAAAAATGTATTACTGCGGGATCCTCCAGTTTTGACCGAAGGCCACCGATATTCCAGGAGCAGATGGATAAAATGCCGTGTGCGGGTTGATCCTTACCAATTCAATTGTTGCCCATCGGTCTTGGGGGTAAAACCGTCGCTACCCATTCCCTTTCTGGGTACTTTTGTTGACCCAAAACCACTCTTTCCCTCCCTTCTTCTCTCCATACTTGGACTGTCAGCGAGTGTGTAGGTGGGTTCTCCTCACTACACCTTTCTTCGATGGGTCTGCTGGCCTGATGTACTCCTTTCAGAACCGACCATGCGCCTTTGGGGGTTCCCAGGTATTGTGGGGCTAGTAACGGGGTTGGATAGCGGTCTCCTTTGTAGATGGTTACCTCAATGCCCCAGTCTTTCAAAAGGTCCTTTTTTTTCATGATCCGCTTTGGGATATCTGGAGCCGAGAAGATGGTAAGTGTTGGATCTGTGTGTTGGTTGCCTCTTGCTTGAATAAATTTTATAGCTGTGAGGTCCTTCGAGGCCACAAACTGAAGATCCGGTAAGGCTTTTATGATTCTTAAGATAGAAGATCGATTAAGAACATCTGTGGAGGACCTGGAGGTGAATTCTGGAATCCAGAGTAACTGGAGGGTATTCGTGTCTGTTATAAGTGACTGATTTTGCTCTATGAGCCGGTCTTGAACCTTATAGTCATCTTCTCTCTGACTAATTGCAGTCTTGCTGTCCACATTGACCAGTGTTAATTGGGGGGACAGCGCAGGCGCAATTGGTTTTAATTTTTTGCTCTGCTGACCCCTTGTGGGGCTAGGTCTTATGTTTGTTGTAGTGCCAATTGTTTCGTGTGGTCTCGGGGGGGACTTTGTTAAGTGGGTAGTGTCTGCTGAGGCGGGGAATGTTATCCCATCTACTATTGTGTTAGAGTTTGTACTTATGTGGGTGATAATGTCTCTATTGTAACCACCATTTGACGTCGCCTGGTCTTCAGGTGGATCCTTTGACGAGTTGAGTTGATAATGTTGGGCGGACTTCCTACCCTTCCTTGCCCGCTTTCGTTCTCTTTTTGAGAGGGTCCGGGTTGTGGTAGACTCAGGATTCCTGGGCTTATTGATGGGCTGTAGCGGTGGATGATTCACCATAGGTTCCAATCGAGCGCTTGCTAGTTGGTGGCTGTCAGCCAAAGTTCTCTCCTCACTTAAAATTGATGGAGCGGGCGCCAGGGAGGGACGGGGCTGCTGCTCTTTTTGTTTCGGCTCCCTCGGGGTGGGTTTCAGAATGGTGGCGAGCGGTTTAATACATGTATATTCATCCTTCCTGGTGGAGCGGATTTCTTGAAGTATTCCCTCTAAGATTTGCGGCAGTTGGGATATCTTTTCTACTACCTCTTTACAGGAGCAGATTGTAAAGTCATTGGAGTGATTGACTTGCGCCCTTGTTATAAGTGCGTTTAATTTTTCCAACTTACTGTCGATCCCGGAGACAAATACTGCCAGGGTGTTTAGCAGGTCAACTTGAATGTCCATTTTATTTGAATGAAATTGCAGCGCCATGACCGTTGCTTGCATTGAATTTAGGATTGCGGCCCACATTTCTTCTGATCTGACTGCCCCTGGGGCTCGGGATTTTGAGTCGGGCTCTTGATTATCACTTGGAAGTACTTTGTTTAATGTTGTTTTATGGGGGGCTTTCAGTGCGGCTGTCACTGTTTCTGCTTTTGCTGGTCCGTTTATGGATACCTGTTCTATATCCCAGAGGTCCTGTTCTTCTTTTTCACCGTTGTACGTTGGGAATGAGTGAAGTTTTGGACTTTGACAGAATGGGCCATCTTCCTGAGATTCTTGTTCTAAATGTTCTGCGATTGCTACCAGTTCTGAGTCCAGGATGGGTAGTTTCGCTGGGCTAGATGTCCATTGGTACTTAGTGGCGTCTAGGGGGTTATTACATAGAGTTATGTCTTGCCTAGGATTGAAGACGAATGCTGGTGTAGGAGTTGGTGGTACCACATTGTCCTGGACTATACATGATGCGTATAGTTTCGTGGGGTGATTTTTCCGGATCACTACTGTTGGCGATAGGGGGAGGCGAGGGGGTGAATTCATTCTGAGTTTCTTTTCGCTGCTTCCTTGCTGTTGCCAGTCTGGGCATGGTGAGGTTATTTCCCCAAGACTTGTTTGGGATGGACCCAGGGAGTCGATCCTTTTTCTGGTGGTGTTGGTGCCAGTAGTAGTGAAATAGTCAGTTATCTTGTGATGTTTGTGAGAGACTACGGACTCTGGAGCCCCCTCCTGCGGGGTCGCTTCCTTCCAAAAGCCGGGTTCTCTCCAGATCGTTTCTTCCATGCTGGAATTTTGTTCGCCTCCCCTGAGTGTGCCCTTTGTTAGGTTTTGCCTCCTGCATGGGAGGGGGAGATCCTGTTCGCTGCTTGCTCTCTTTTTTGGGGTTGCTTCATCCGGAGCCAGGTCTCCTTTCCTTTTTCTCTTTCCTTGTTTTGCTGGACGGTTTGTAATACTGCCTCGTGCTTTGCCTGATCTCATGGTCGGTAGGTTTTGCTTCTTTTAGAGCGGGGTGCTTTTGAGCAGGCTGTTGGGGTGAGGGAAAGGGCCTTGTTGAGTTTTATTTTTTTTGTTGTTGTGCCCTTTTGTTGTTTAGAGGCAGTTAAGGGTGCCGTCCTTCAAAGAAACTTTAATGGACGTTTAAATTCTGAGTGTGTGATCACCACCGGGGGGTTAGGAGCTTTTGAGGGCATGGGTCCTGGGGAGGTGCAGAGAGTACAGAGTTGCTGGACCGTGCCAGTCCTTGGTGGACCGTGGTGGTGGTGGTGGTCCCTTCCGCTCCGCTCCTGGGCCCTGCTACCCTGGGGAAGGTGCCGGGTGCGGGTGCGGGTGCGTGCGGGGGGAGCAGGGCAAAGGGGGGATGGGGTGAGGCCAAGAGCTGCCTGGTGGGAGTACCGGGGGTGTGACAGGGTGAGGAGTTCTGCACGCCCTGGCGGGGAACCGGTGCCAGACCCTGGTACGGCTACCCCCCCCCCGTTGCCCTCCTGTTGCCCTCCTTGACCCCCCTTAGCCCCTTTCTGGCCTCTGTTGCTCACCGCACACTTGCCTCCTTCAGGGGGTCACGTCGTGGGCAGCACCTGGAACTGGTGGCCCGAAGCCTGGCGTCGTCCTCGGAGGGGCCCTCCTCTCTTGCCACCAGAAATTTGTGGCCCCTACCCCCTAAGCCCCACCGCAAGCCGCACCCGCGTTCGGGCCGCTTCCGCGGGGGTCCACAGAGGGGGGGGGGTTGGAAGGGGACCCCCGTGCTAGGGGGGGCAGGAGCGCTGGGCTGCTCCGCTCTGTGCTCTGCGCTCCGCTCCGGCGCTCCGGCGCGCTGATCCGCTGTTGACCCGGAACCGGAAGTCAAACTCAAATAGAAACTAACAAATCACCATTATTGGCGTACCTCAACATGTGTGTGTGCTATTATGCAAATATTTTCATGGGGGTTTATTGTTTTATTATACTTATCTGGTTCATGTTCTAAAACTGGATAGGCATCAACGTATGAGTGCACATTTATTGGTTAAATAAATGTGGTATTATTCAAGTTACAGTTTCCTTTATTCACAAAACACAAACAATTATGGATAAGAACCAATAGGATGGCCAAAAATATAAATATGGATAAATACAGACAGAAATGTGAAAAAAATAAACATTATTAAACCGGAAACCTTAATCATGACAACTCCACTGATTTAATAAAATCAATACAATATCTTGTATCTTATTGCCATGTCAACTCAAAGTGATAACATAAAATATTAAATATTATAGTCCATCCAGTACTGGTCATTCCAGCTTCCAGGCTGTTTAAAAGTCATGTTATATGTGCTGTGATTTATTGATACAGCATATACATATAAATTGACCTTAAAAGGGTATCCGACTAATACTAAAATGAACCACTAACATTTATGTGCCATGTACATTGCAGAAACAAAACAGCTACTGGCTCTGAAGCCTCTGGACCGACTGGTAACACCTGCAGAGCTTTGATATGGAAATGTAATATACAGGCTACTACATGACAACTGGAGATGTGGGGGGAGCACAGTCTGTAATATTATGAAGGGAATCTAGATGTTTTACTTAACTGAGAAGTCTGATTGGTCAGTGCTTTCTAAAATAACCCTGCTGATTGAGCATTAGGTATGTCACAAATATTTTACTCAACTGTTAGTGAGGGAACTTATAAGAGCAGCGTGCATTTGTATTCCATTTTTGCTTCTGGGCCTAGTCCTGTCTTAACCTAGCAGCCCAGTCCACACGTTACCCACATGATGCTTGCAGTTCATCGTGGAAGGTACGGTAATGGAAATGTTATGTGTGACCAACCCCATGAGTGAGCACTTGAGATCCTCATTAGGTCCATGGTACCTTGGCCTGCTTCCCCTGACATAGTGATTGATGCTGGCTCATCTCCTGGGTGAGCGCCTAACATCCTTGCTGTCTCAGCAGTGACAGCCCTGCCAAGTGTCACACATTGTGAGTTATATTAATACATTCAGGGGCTTTGCTGTTATTACTGCAAGGTCCCAGAAGGCTCGTGCATTTTTAAGCTGACAGCGTGCATTTGTATTTCTCTGTAGCTTTTTCAGCCTAGTCCTTTAGCAACCCAGAAACCCAGACCAATCCCTCCTGCCACACAATGCTATCAGTCAATTGCAGGGAGTATGGTAATGAAAATGATGTGTGTGGACAAGTGTGAGATCCTCACTGGATTCCAGTCACCTTGGCTAGCTCCCCTCATAATATGATTTGTGCTGCCTCGCCCTTGTGTGAGCAACGGAGATCCTCAATGGACCAGCAGGTATCTAGGTTTCCACCATGGAGCTGTGATTGGTGAGCACTCACATCTGAGGCTGAGAGCCTTGTGTTTGGTGCTGTGTGGTGCACGTGGAGCCTCCAATGATCGGCCATTAATAGTGAGAGACACAGACTTGCTGTGACTACTGTCGGGTACCCTGATTTGTGCTTCTTTGGCATGTCAGAGAGCAATGACCAATGAGCATGGACTTCTGAGACTTGGAGCCGGTCAGGGGACCTGTGGTGGGCTGTGCACCTATGTATTGCAGCACGCTGCTCTCACTGGGTCTTCCTGTGGTTTTCGAGCAGGGAGAGAAGACACAGAAACTTCTCATTTTGAACCTTGCAAGTGGCGAGCTCAGCCACTGGGTATGTGGCTCCCAGGGCTTGGGCAGGGATTCATTGTGTCACGTGAGAGGCCAAGAAAAGAACGGGGGTGCAGGTGATAGGACAGCCAATGATCTGAAAGGCCTGGTGCACTGAAGATGCACATGTGAACCCTTGTAGGGATCACTTAAAGTAGACGTGAGGAGAGGCCTATAACTCGAAAGGGAAGGAGACTTTGAGAGGCGAGGAAGAGTGCCAGAGGAACAGGTGAGTCTATAGACCGGTTGCAAACAGCAGATGGGAGACATAGAGGGACAGCCAAAGAAGGTGAAAGCCAAGGCAGGGACCTAATGAGGTTAAAGAGCAGCTTTGGGGAAGCTGGAAGGGACGGTGACAAGTCATTCAGGGACTGGAAGGGGACCGATGAGAGGACTGCTAGCCAGAGTGGGTGGTGTGAGATCAGCCAAGGACATGGAGGAGAAGGTGACACTGTATATGTGTTAATGTGAGGAGTGGCCTATCCAGGGACAGAGAAAGAGAGAGAGGCAAACATTAGTGTGATTACATTTGTGAACACTTGTAACCTTCCATGAACTTGATTTCTTACAGCTGCAGACATGTTGCTGCAGCCACGCCTCCAAATTCTGCTTAACCTTAAATTTCAGTAATCATTATTTCACTGGGTAACCATTATCTGTTTCCCTTTCATCTCATTTGGCCTTTTTTAGCCAATAGCCTATCAGTGGTTGAAGGGTGAAGGGTGAAACTACAAATCCCAAAATGCAGCATGTTGGTTACAAAAAAGAGGTACTGGCTGCAGGAGATGTCGGATGGTCCTATTAGAAAAGAGAGGATGAATGGCTATCTTCCCAACTATAGTGAAAGACTAATTATTTTTCAGCCAAGTAATGAGTTCATTTTAGGTTTCTTCCACTTAAACTCCCACTATTTCAATGTGAATGAAAAAATGTTAATGGGGAAAACTAAATTTAACCCCATTGTTTCCAACTCCCTCTCTTATACATCTCTTATTATTGGTAAATGCATTGGATACACTTCAGGGATGTCTCAGATCTGTTAGACTATTCTATTGCAGGAGCCAGCGAATTTGTAACATTTATTTACAGAAAAATAACTATTGTTTAATAGTTGTGATAAAGTGTTACTCAATCTATCACACATAAGACTGAAATATCACGCATAAGCACAATAAAAACATGAAAATGTCACACATAAGCAATCTGAAAACCTGGAAGCTAGGCTGCTGGTCCTTACCAGTGTGAGCAGAAGTCCCTGTCGTATTCTTGACCTCTGAAGAGCCTATTTGTTATTAATGATGTTAACTACTCTGTTGGCACGAGCACTAGATAGGAACCACAGAGAGTGTTCTGTGTAAGCAGTAAAAGGTCAAACCCCAGTGGGTGGGGATGGCTGCTATGCTTGGAACTGCAGGAAATTACAAACACCTGCAAACCGACCAGGTCTCGTCTATAACAAGTGTATGCTTTGTTAATGATTTACTTTTTCTTAGATGACCCCTGTGCTTGTGCAGGCAAACAGGGTGGCCATCTTGGAATGGATTTTCATTTGTCTGAAGAAAACTATTCATAATTGTTGCCTCACATTCTCACACACGTGTGGTGGCTATCGTTCAATGGTTACTTCATTCAAATAACCTCCAGGCATGAGGACACGTGCATAAACTGGTGGCCTTCTTTAATAGTTAAAAAATAATTTAAAATGTCTGCACATATATACTGTGGTGAGAGGTACTCAGTACACGAGGAGCCCGGGAAGGCAAGCAGGTGTTAAGAGAATAGTTTTTAAATTTAAACAGAACAGGATGCGGAGGTGAGGAGAAGGAGAGTGGGGCCAGGGAGAAGGATAGAAAATATATTCTTAAACGGACTGCAACCAAGGTCTAACATTAGCTGTGGAGTGAATCAATTCTATCCAATCAAAACATAGTGAGAGCAAAATGATATTTGTGTGTGATTGACAGAAGAATGGGGAGGAAAGACTCATAAGAAGAGGGCTGGCCAAAAGACCCCTCTGTGTAAGATACTGTTCACAAAAGGTATTCAACAATGCACACCACTTATTTGCTAGATCAGAAACCTACCTAAGGAAAGGAATTGCACCCTAGAACTAAAAAAGGTGTGTACACAAAACACTGAGAGCTTTTCTGCGAAGAACAGAATTTACAGGTTGTGGCATTAATTGCACTAGTTGCTGAAATGCATATCGAGGGAGATGCCCATCATGCCAGACAAGACTATGAGTGAACAACCACAACATCTAGCTGTGCTTGTTTCTAAGCAAAGGCCAACAGATCTGAAACTTCAGGGATCACTGTGGTCTTGATGAGTACACAAGGATCAGTGCCTACCTTGTCCACAAGGCAGACAGAATGTTGAACTCGTTTGTAGCTGAGAAGCTCCTGAGCATATTCGGTTTAACCAGTGGATAATAGTAGATTGCTATTACCCTTTCTTCCAGTACACCCTTTACTGTTTAGTAATGTTTTAGCAAGAAACTATCTGGACTGAATAAAATTAGTATTGTTTACTACCTACTGAGGTGCTAGAGAAAGTAACTGTTAAGTTTATTGATTTATGTCAAAGATCACCTCTGAACTTTCTTCTTTTCTGCAGACAGAGCATGCTATTTAATGTGACTTCAATTGTGACTGAGGGCCTTCTAAAAGTATATAATCTGCTACAAAAGCACCTTACAATAAATGAAAGCCTATTAACTAAACCAATGCTCCTAAGATAAATATACATTTTAACTTTCCACTGGCATGACCAAAGTAAAAATTAACAGTGCTATTTGACAGAAAATAGATTTAACCACACAGTTTACAGAGCTGCGCACTGTGCTTTACCTTGCTTTACGACTCTCCAGGTAGCAAAGAAGGCTTGGTGTAAAGGAACTTTATAATTGTCACCAAGGGGACTGTAATTATTGTCCAAGCGGAAGACGAATGGTGGAACTGAGGCATGACCAAAACGAAAGGCAATGGAGAAAACGTTTGCGACTCGCGGGTCCTCGTACTCATCGTAGCCAGAATACTCAGGAATTTCTGTTTTATACCTATCACCAAGCAGATTGGGAAGGTAGTCTTGGAATGTGATTATCTGGAATAAACAAGCAGAATTGTTAACAGACAGTTTTACCTCATCTTCAAATATAATGCGTACCTTCATGCAGAATGTGAGCACCTAGCGGCTATTACAAATACCCACCCTCTGCTAGTGTCCAGCATGAACAGGGCCATTCCATAATGTCTGCAGCACATCAAACCCAGATGTTGTCATACAAAACAGGCCACCCACATTTTTTTGCTCAGGAGCAGAAAATCCTAATGTGCACTTGTATGGTGTTTGGACAAAATATCGAGGAAAGCATATAAAGTGGTCAAAATATCGTGTCAAGAATATCAAGGGCAAAGATATTGTTGAGGTAAATTTCTATGGGAAAGTAAAGTTGTTTTATATATATATATATATATATAGATAGATATATGTATATCTATATGTATGTATGTATATAAATATATACACATATATATATATATATTCAAGAAATTCACTTTAAAAACATATATGGGTGCGTGTATATATATATGATCCATGAGTAAGGCTGTTGCCGAAACGCGTTGGATTTTGTGCTGAAATAAATAGAATTTTCATATTGGAGGTGTCCTGGTTCTCCTGGTATTCAAGGGAGTGTTCAAGGCTATATATATATATATATATATATATATATATATAGGTATATTCACTGAAAAAATATAGAAATTCACCTAAAAAACCAAAGGTTCCGGGGCGTTATAGTTAGGCTCACAATTTAAACATACAAAACCTTAGAAATTCAGCAGTTACAGTTATTTTAAGTAACTATAATTTGTGCAGTAAGGTAACCATAACTCGCATCCCCGCCATGCAGTTTTCTCCTCAGTAGTTTTACTGCAAATATTACATTGATATTATCAAGTGTTGCCATATTTGGGGTAATTAGAAGTGCATGGCGAGGGCCAAAATACCAAGTCTCTCACCACATTTAATTTCCAATGTATTGGCTTGACCAAAGGGTTGGTACTTTCATAAATCATACATTCAAGATATGTACATAATAAATGGTCAATAACAGGATGAAGTTTTCAATCTTAAAATGTTCCCATATATCTCCTACATCTGGTGAAAGCAGCAACTATAAATAATATTGCCCTGTATGCTTCCCCCAATGGCATCATTGGTCCCATCCCAAAGCCAGGCTGGCTTTCCCTGCCGCATAACCCAGGAGTGTGGTCAAGAATGTCTGAAGAGGATCCCTGCTCCAACGCATTGAACTGGTAGGATCACAAGAGTCAGAAACTGCACAATCCTACTGAGGCCTGCAGCTGAGAAGCCTAGGACTCAGATACACCTTCACAGAGCAGTAGGTGAGACTGTGGCACTGTGACTGGTACACTGCAATTTGTAGTGCAAGTGGAATGTGTGATATATTATAATATTGACTGCAAACAAAAATTGTGGACAGAATATTGTGTCTAAAATATTGAGGACAAAAATATTGAGAAGGTAAATGCAAATAGATAAGCATAGAGTTAATATTCTTAACACCACATCTAATCTATGCACTGTGATATATATATATATGATATATATAGATATACAGATAGATAGGACCTAGTTTCCATAACAAAAGCATTTTGTGACTTGCCTTTGGCACCTTTCAAAAAACCTTCACAAAAGTTTCCCAAAAAGTGCCAAAAATGTGCCCCTAGGGTCTTATTGTGCATAGAAAGTTTCAAGCCAATCCGAGAAAAGGGGAGGAAGTAAAAAAAGTGTGTTTCCCATGTTAATGCCCATAGCCCCTTTAGACACACCTGCAGCCCAAACCGTTAGACGGAATTACACCAGATTTGGCAGAAAGGTAGTCGGTCTGCAGAGAAGCCTTTTTGTATTTGGTGTAAATCTGTTCAGTAGTTTAGAAGAAATTAAAGGAAATCCAAATTTGTATATAAAGGGTCGAAACAAATTTAAGAATACTGATGATCTCATGCAGAGATCTGATTGGGTGCCAACACTTCAACTAGGAATTGCTGGCAGCTATTTTGAGACTCGCTTCAGCAGAGTCTAAACAAAGAAAAGGAAAGGAAGAAAAGGAAAACAGTGCAGGATACTGTTACCCTAATCCGCTTCTCTTGGTCCAGGGCTCCCCCATCACCCACCATCCCTGGGCTAAAAAGCATTTTTTTTAAAACAATCACAGCGAAAATCATGAATATTCGCAAATTTTGCCCTGAATGTCATCTACCAAGTGCATCTCATTCTTTTTCTCAGATCAAACAACGGTCCTAGAAGGATGTGTTGCACTCAGTGTCTACCGAGCAGAACACATCCTTTTTCCATGATCAAACGACAGTGGTTGAAGGATATTTTGCACTCATTGTCTACCAAGAGCCACACATTCTTGTTCTCTGATGAAACAATGGTGGTATTGGGTCTCTTCTGTGCCATAGGACTCCTTAAACCAGTCTCATTTCCTTGAATGCTCTAGGGAAAATGGTTCTGAGCTTTAACCTACAGTGTGCCAATTTTAAAGAAGGTCAGCTGCTGTGCAGTTTGGAAAGGGACTGTGCACACTGTACAAAGAGTATGACTTTGTGTCCGCTTAAAAAAACATACGTGCAGGTGAGCTCAATATGCACCTGCAGGGCTAAAATGTGCAAATTTCTTTGGTGGGTTGGGGTACAGCAACATATTACAAGTTATTTGGTGGCCACCAAGGAGCAACAACAGGTCTTCACAACTCCCTATTAAGCAGAGAGAACTCTGAACCCCTTGATCTTCAAGGAGAAAGACAGCAGGGCTAAAAAGGTGCAGGCCACCTATTTTAAACTAATCCCGGGTGGGCTAAATTTTGTGATGGTCCTGGGAGCATTACCTGTGGTCGGGTCATAGGCAACAGCAATAGGGAAATGCTAAAATGAGTAGGTTTGTGGTTTTAAGGAAACACATCATTTAAGGCAGGAAGCATTGCTCTCTGATTGCGAATATATCTGTGTCAAAGCCAATACATCTATCTTTTTATAGCATTGAGTTTGGTATGGACATATATTGGTGCATTGCTCTTTTGAGGGATGTGATCTGCTAAAACCACAAATGAGTTAAGATATTTGCAACAAATGAGCCTGCCTAGTCTGAATTTAAGAGAGTAGCTGCCCACTGTGATCTTTGTTTACTGTAAGTAATTTGTGACCTAGTTTTGATGAAAGCCCCTTAAAAAGGTGGTACAATTAATATTTTCACCTGTCATCGTGTATATATTTGGAAATTTGTGTAAGATATTTATTGTGTTTGCATTAAGGTATTGTTTGCATTCTGGAATTCTGGGATTCTAGCTCAGATTACATTCCTCAGATTTGAACACTCTACATCCTTTCTCTTTTACCACTCTCATCATTCACTTTCTGCCAGTCCTACCTGAAGTAGTCATGAAAATGATGAAATAATGTCTGGATGCTGCTAAGCTATACAAGCCTGACAGCTCACCTGGGAACTGGTCACCACAAAATTAACTTTTTATCCAGCAGTTTGTTGACTAAGATTGAGAGATTGATTTACTGAAGCACTATTTGTGGTCTCAGGACCCTGGTACCTGAGAGAGGCAATTAGTTAGCCGTCTAAATGCACTATCCTTGCCTCATGGCACCTAATACATAATACCTGCATCGTGGCTCCCACAATTTTCCTAGACTCCTGATAGATTTTCTCCCCATTCCATCTTGGATTTAAGGTCTTCAGGATTCCAGCCAGGCGATTATGCTCTCGCAGAAATAAGGTATGCAGAGATAAAAGACCTGTATGTTCGTTGGCGCGACCATCACCTTGGGAGACAAAAGATAACTTTTGAGTTTCATATATAAATATATATGTGTGTATTTAAATTATGTATATTTATTTAGTTATCATTCCAAGCTGAAATGCGGAAAAATGTAATACCCATGATTTGTGGAGAAACACTGTGTTAGAAATGAGGATGGATATGAGGCAGTAGAAGACAATGTTATTCTTTTTAGTACTCATAAGCCACTGTTTCCAGCAGAGGTAATGCTAGAGGTCACAGGAAAAAAACACAAGTTTGAAAATGTAGCTTTTAGTTGCATGTTCCAAATGGAGAAGAACGATCTTACAGCTATGTTGAGTTGTCCCAGTGGAGGAAAGTCAGAAGAGAGATGATGTAACGCACAGGCAAATGTGAGGGTCACTGGAAGAAAACTTGAGGGCAGTGTGAGGGAATTTTTTCAGAAGTTGGGTTGTGTCTGTGTCAAAAGCTGATGATCTTCATCTGGTAGAGAGTTTTTCAGTGTTCACCACAATTTACATTATTAACAGAGAGTTCGCTTCATGTTCCCTTCTCCTCTGGTCCTGTTTAAACTTATGGTCATGAATAGATTCACCGACCACAGCCCCAACATAAACTCTACAATGTTTAACAAATAAGTTTCCCCCGAGTCTTATATGAGGGGCAAATCTTAGGTATCAGTTAGAAATCATGGACTTTTGTTGTACTCAAAACGTGCTGGACCCTTGCCCAGACAGAAAGCCAAGAGGAGTTGTGTGCTCAGCTCTCTGCTTTGTGGGCTTTTCTGTAACTACAGCCTCATCCTGCCCCCAAGTGAGGAAAATGTTTATTTAGAGGACCACCAAGGTCATGTTTCAAAGTGCTAAAGATAGCTGTCATGGTTCAGGGCATGTGTCGTTGGGGTGCCAAGAAGGGCAGCACTAACATAGGAAACAGGTATGCATGCAATACAGCTTGTGTGTGTGGGAGATTATTGTATGTGGTCAATATCTCTTCCCTGGGTTGCCGCTGATGCATCCACAACCTTCTAAGCCTCCATGAGTGCAGGACTGGTGGAAACTCTTGTGTACAAACTGCCATGGCTCTCTCTGAAATCTCTCGGAAACCATAACTCCTTTTACGTCTTCTTCGCAAGGGAGTCAAATACATTTGAGACAAGGGTGCAGAACAGGCTTTCCAAACCCTGAAAAGTAAATTCGCTACACATCCTATATTGGCCGAATCCAATCCAGAGCAATCATACATCATG
The DNA here is from genome assembly GCF_031143425.1 of Pleurodeles waltl. Classification (NCBI taxonomy): domain Eukaryota; kingdom Metazoa; phylum Chordata; class Amphibia; order Caudata; family Salamandridae; genus Pleurodeles; species Pleurodeles waltl. The sequence goes on along the minus strand of NC_090446.1, from coordinate 1,403,925,899 downwards.
GAAGCCAATGCATGATAAACCACTCAGGGGCAATCTATCCTAACATGATAAAAAAAAACAGGACAACGGCATCACATAGCATATTATTTGCATAGGTTTTTCCTTGCAGAACGCAATTATGCAATTGCAGACCATGAACTGTTAGCCATTAAAGCTGCTTTCAAGGAATGTCGGCATTACCTGCTGGACACCAAGCATCTGGTGACTATATACACAGATCGGATAACCCTTCAGTTCCTCAGGTCAGTCAGGGCTTAATAGTGCGACAGTTGAGGTGGACTCTGTTTTTAATGAATGCAGTTTTATAATCACATACCTCTCAGACAAGGAGAACGCCTAATCTGTCGTCCTGTCTAGGATTGGCAATGAAGACAAATCCTTTTTCATGCCAGAACCTCAACCAATCAATACCTGCACACTGCTTTCAGGGTCTGGTTCTAACCTCTGTCTTTTTGCCTGATATACATGAAAGTATAAGACACAAGACACCTGAAGAATGGGCTAGTTTCATCCCTGATCTCATGTACCAAGACAGTCACTTGTATAAGGACAACAGATGGTATTTACCCACATTAGAACACCAACAACAAGCATTGTACTTATGCCACAACCATTTTCTGTCGAACCATACCAGACACTACAAGACCCTAGAACACATGCAATGACACAGGCCCTCCATGTCCAGAGATATCCAAGAGTATATAGTTTAGTGTTCTATATGTGCACAGGGAAAAACATCACATGTATCCACAGTTGGATTATTGCATCTTATTTCCATGGATCCTTGTTCTTGGCACGCTGTATATATCGATTTTGTGGTAGAGCTACCAAAAACCAAGACTGGCTATACCACCATCTTTACCACAGTGGATCACTTGTACAAGACATTTTGTAACTCTGATGAAATTGTGCACTGCAGCAGTACTTGCTCCTATATTTATGGAACATGTAGTGAAGCTACATGGTTCACCTTCCGTTTTGATCACAGACCATGGTTCATAGTTCATATTCCTTTTTTGGGGTGAGGTATCCAAATCATTGGACATGGATGTACACTTCTCTTCTGCATAACACCCACAAACGGATGGTCAGGAGACATCACCCCAGCTAAGCTTGATCATGGTAAGCATGCTATCTTTTGTGACAGTGTGTGTTAAAGTAGCACCCTGTTTTAAAAACATGCTGAGGTCATCCCCATTTCCACGTGTTGTACGTGTGATGCACACAGAGTGCTGCCACTATTCCCACCCTTGTGTAAAACTTGAGCAGTTATTTTTCTCAATTTGCCACAAATGTAAACAATGCTACGATGATATAAAATCGCCTCATGGTGAGGGGTAAAATGCATGCATTTACTGAGCTCTAATGACACCCACAGACGTGAGATACATGATCAAAGCAACCAGCCACCCCTTCCTGCCTGCGCCGTACAGCCCCTGTGTACCATGTATTTTAGGATGACTTGTGTATGTATAAACACCGGGGTGACTTCCCCATGAGATGGTGTGCATGTGGGAGGGGATAGAAGGCTGTGTTGTCGCCGCTTTCCTCCCCCTGTCTGAACACTGCATGCACACAGAGCCTGTGGCTGCAGAGAGAGACCCCTGGCCATGCTGCCTGCATGCCTTCAAAATAGCCCAGATAGATAAGGGGGCAAAATCGTTGGCATTGGGCTCCCCCTAATGAGACACAGTGCGTAGGGGAAGAACTTGCCCTCTAGCTCTGTGGTCACAGGAAGAGGTGAAAACACAACATGTGTGTGCGAGCTGTACCTTGCCTGCAGCAGTCATGCAGAGGTGAACCGTCCCGCCAAACCCACCCCGTCCCTTGAAGACGCCCTCTCCCTTCCCCCAAGATGTTCTTGGTGTCTGGCACTGGCTGACTGTGTACCATGTGCTACTGTGTGCCTGTTCTGGATACGGCATAGCCCTGCCATGCACTTTACAGTAGCCTGTTTCTACCTTACCTACATCGTGTACATGCATACATGCTCAATGCCTGCCCTAGGCACAGTGCATCCAGTGACGGACACCATGTGTTCCTGTGATAATAGGTGTATACATGTATCCCTGGGCATGTCCATCACAGCGTATCCCTGTCTGCACAGAAGTATTGTACCTGTGCGCTCCGCCCGTAGATGCAGCGTCCTACGTCATCCATTACATGTCCTTCTGTTATAAATAGGGGTGGTGAGCAATACTCCGCCCACCAGCGGAACTCCGCAGAATTTAATGTCGTTTTTCAGTAACTCCGCAGGATTCCGTGGAGTGAAACTCTGCGCGCTCCGCCCAGGCCTTCTCACGAACCGCCAAGATTAGCAGTACAGGTATTGAAATGCTAGGATCCCGTGACGTATCAGCAGGTCACTACGGCCTTCTGGATTGTGCCCCCTGAAGATACATAAGCTGTGCCCACAACCGCAAGGCCGCTTTGCCTCAGATCTTTCCATGGGTGCCGCTCCTTTTTTTTAGTTGCCTCTTATTCTATTTTTTAATGATTTTGGAGGAGTACGGTTGCTGCCATTTTTCACCACCCCGAGTACAGTCTCAGGGTTGGGTTCCAGGCTACCCAACAAGTACAGGTATCGCTGGAGGATGCTGATGTGTCATGTACATGGAATGTGACTGTTTTTTACTTTGCTTGTTGTTCAGCCTATTGTTTAGTACTACAAGACTCAAACCCTATTGTGCCTCCATCTATTTGGCCAGATAAGCACACGGAGTGTTTTGCATCAATGATATTGGAACTGATGTCCTCTCCTGCCAGCAATCCCTGTACTATCACCTTCCAGTGCATGCATTGACAATTACTGCAGAACGCGCATAGACTGCGACACATTGAAGAGATAACCTTTAGTGAAAGCTAACTAGGGGTTTCTAGCGCCAGGGGCGTAGGAGACACTAAATTTCTGGGGGGGACAGGGACAACCTTGAGGTGGGCCCCCTGCACAAAGTTTGCACCCAGAAGGGTTGCCGTGGTGGGGGGAGATGGAGAAGACGGTCGCTTCCAGTCGAGTCCTGTGTGGCCTGCAATTCCCTGTCTGCTGGGCCCTTTGCTGCCTGTTAGGCAGCGACAGGCTCTGTGATGCTGTTCGCCTGTGTGAAGTCCTAAGAGGCCTGTACTGCCTGCTGGGCGCAGGACTTCCTGTCGATTCCTGTGCTGCCTGCCAGGCACTGTGCTGCCTGTTGGGAGCTTTCTTACTAGTCAGGCTGTATAAGTCTCTGGGCCTCCGCCTGCCTATGAAGGCCAGTAAGGCCTATGATTGCTGCTAGGTCCTTGTCTGACTGTCAAGTGGCAGTCTCTGTGCTGCCGCGTTCCTGTGAACTGCTGTGCTGTCTGATAGGGCCATCCTTAGTGCTGGTGGCGCCCTGTGCGACATTGTTTGTTGGTGCCCCCCAGTGACCACCTCTGCCACGGATTCCCTCACTACTATCCATCACCACTCTCTCTCAGATGCATTTCATTTGTTTTATAGCACCACTCATACCGGGAAATATCCCTTACAACGCAATCAATGCAATGCAATGCATTGACCATGCTGCCATTACCACAAATATGGGTCTAGCACACATACCTTTGCCACACATATCTTTACCACACATATGCGTGGTTACAGCATAGATAGCGGTCTAGCTGTCCGGGTGGAACAGGAAGAAGCAGAGGAGAGAGAGGTAAGTAGGGCTGTGGCCGGGTTTAGAGTGGGAGGTTGGGGTCATTTTTAGGGCAGGGTAGGGTCGGGGTAGTTTTTAGGACAGGGTGGGGTAGGTTTTATGGGTCAGGAGGAGTGCATGGAGTTCAAGTAGTTTTAGGACAGTGTGGGATAGGTTTTAGGGTACAGGGTGGGGGTCATGTAGTATTTAGGACAGAGCGGGGTAGGTTTTAGGGTTCAGGGTGGGGGCAGGGGCATCAAGGTAGTTTTTAGAGCAGTTCAGGGTAGGTTTTAGGCTTCAGAGTGGGGGTCGGGGTAGTTTTTAGGACAGGGCAGGGTTACTTTTAGGGCTCAGGGCAGGGGGGTTTAGGGCTCAGGGCAGGGGCAGTTTTAAGTGCTTGGATGGGTGGAGTATGGTATCAGGTGTAAGGGGGCAAGGTAGGGAGAATTTACCACGCATGTTCCTTTACCAAACATGCTTTTACAATGAAATTCGTTGTAAAGGCATGCGTAGTAAAGACACGGTCATTGTTGATACCGCGATGTTAAGGCATGCACGATATACGCATGTGTTGTTCTATCATTCATCCCTCATACCAGTCTAGGGTGTCAAAGCACTTTACATCACACAGACATTACGCAGAGACAATCATCATATATGTGTAAATCAGTGTATATGAAATGTTACGTAAGACAGAGGACTACAAGGTGTAGGTGTCACAGGTCATCCATACTGGTAGCAGGTATAGTTTCAGAGTGCTTTATCTGGAGAAGCGCAAACTCAGAATTTAAAACATAACACCATGGTTGGGGGCTCTCTTTAATAATAAGAACTGCACTCAAATCAACTTGTTTTGCAACATTAAGTTAATCAAAAAGTGGGGGGAAATCATGACGCTCTAATCTATACCTTGATGTTTGCATGCAGCTCTTTGATGAGTTCATTGCTCACTGTTCTATATTCAGTTTTCATTTATAAATTGCAGGGGACAAAAAAGGAGCTCTCTGATGTAGGAAGCTGGCCTTGTGTGTGGTGAGTACCTATGGTATTATCACCTTATACCAGGTCCAGGTATCACCTTATTAGTGTAGGCAGTGTCTAGAAGCCAGGCTCTCTAGAGTTAGCTGTGGATGAGCAGCCAAGACTTATCTAGGACACATGCAAAGATCATGCAATACCACTGTAGTCACACAGCACTTACACACATGAAAGAAACACGTGTTACGAAAATAAAGGTTCCTTATTACAGTAACACAAACACTAAAACACTAGATAGGCAATACTCCAATAGGATGTAAGTAACACACTATTATATGTACAGCAGCAATCACAAATTGGCATAAAAAGCAATAGAAAACAGTGAAAAGCAATAGGCAATACTGAAGGCCTAGAGGGGACCAGACCATATACTAAGAAAGTGAAATGCGAAAGCCGGGTCCCCACCCAAGGAAGTGGAATTGGTAGAGGGGAGCTGGAGGAACTAGGAAACCCCAAAGGTAAGTACTAGAGTGCCCCCCAGCGACCAGGAGAAAAGAGGTAAGTTACAGTTTTTTCCCTGACCCACCAAAAGGACTTCAGAGAAGGATATTGCAAAACGCAGACAAGACTGCAAGAAACTAGAGGTGGATCCTGGAAGAATAAGACCTGGAAAAGAAGGGCACCAAGTCCAGTTTAAGTAGGATGGTCCGGTCGTGGCAGGAGCCACTACCCACCCATCTGTGGATGCAGGAGTTGGTCGACGGGGAGACGAAGATGGTCAGCAATGCAGCACTGGAGCAGATGAAGAGTTCCTAGGTGATGCAGTCGACGTCCCACGCCAGATGAAGAATTGCAGTCAGTCTGTGGTGTGGAAAACCCACCAACAAGCCTTGGCAAAAGCAAATGTCGCAGTAGGAGAAAAGTGGAGCTACCGGGGACCAGCAAGGTCCAGGGGGACTTAACCCATGGGAGGGGAGTCTCAGGTGACCATCAGCAAGGCAGAGAGTCTAGAGGAGGAGAGGCATCCCCCACAGAAGACCTACAGGCAAGGAGCCCAGGAGCTGTAGAGAGGCCCACAGCACACCTGAAGAGAGGTCCCACTTCACAGGCGAAGCACATTGAGGGCTGTGCTTCACAGAGAAGAGTGCCGGGGGTAGCTGCAAGAGATGCAGTGCATAGGGGTACTGTCCTGCATGGGAAGGCAAGGACCTACCTACTCCAAAGTTGGGCAGCTGGTAGAGAGGACCAAGGAGACCACTCCAGACTACCACCCCTGATGCAGGATCCACGCAGCTCAGGAGGAGAGGAGAGGAGATCCACGCAGCCGGTTGTTGTTGCAGTTGGTGCCTGCGGATGCAGATAAGTGACTCCTTCACTTCAAGGAATTTTCCTTCTTTCTTCTCATGCAGACTGAAGACTTGCTGCCCTCAGAGGAAGCACAGCTGGGCAAATGTTGCAGTTGCTGGAAGGAGTCGGAGAAACAATGTTGCGTGGCAAAGTCGTCGCTGGAGCTGCAGATTGTAGGTTCCTGTGAAGTCCAGTTGCGGTTCCAGTGGCCAGAAGTCAAAGTAAACGTTGCAGAGGAGTCCTGCTGGAATCTTGCACATCAAATCTGAGGACCCACCCAAGAGGGAAACCCAAAATAGCCCAGAAAGGGGGATTGGTCACCTAGCCGGGTGACCACCTAGGAGGGGGCTGTGATGTCACCTCCCTGACCTGGCCACTCAGATTCTCACAGAGGCCTCTGCCAACCTTAGATTCAAGATGGAAGAATCAAGTGGCCACCTGGAGGAGCTCTGGGCACCACCCCTGGGGTGGTGATGGACAGGGGAGTGGTTACGCCATTTCCATTGTCCAGTTTCACACCAGAGTAGGGGCTGAGGTCCCTGAACTGGTACAGACTGGTTTATGCAAGGAGGGCACCAAATGTGCCCTTCAGAGCATACTAGTAGCTTGGCGAGGCTACCCCTCCCAAGCCTTGTAACGGAGAGGGTGTTGCCTCCCTCTTCCAAAGGAAATCCTTTGTTCTGCCTTCCTGGGCATGAGCTGCTCAAGCAGCAGAAGGAGGGCAGAAATCTGTCTGAGGGGTGGCAGCAGCGTGAGCTGTTCGGAAGACCCCATAAAGCTGGTAGGAGCAATGCTGGGGATCCTCTAAGAAGCCCCCAAAGTGCATGGAATCATACAATCAATACTGACAATAGTATTGGGGTATGATTCTGACATGTTTGTTACCAAACATGCCCAGGTTCGGAGTTACCATTATGTAGCTGGACATAGGTAGTGACCTATGTCCAGTAAAAGCGTAAAATGGCGTCCCCGCACTCACGAGGTCCAGGAAAATGGAGCTGGAGTTCGTGGGGGCACCTCTGCTCCTGCAGAGGTGCCCTCACACACAGGTACTTGCACCCTACCCTCTGGGCTAGGAGGGCCTACCATAGGGGTGACTTACAGTGACCTGGTGCAGTGGCCTGAAGTGAAAGGGTGCAAGCACCTTTTCACGCAGGCTGCAATGGCAGGCCTGCAGACACAGTTTACATGGGCTCCTATGGGTGGCATAATACATAATAAATGCTGCAGCCCATGGGAACTCCTGATTCCCCCAATGCCCTGGGTACCTGGGTACCATATACTAGGGACTTATAAGGGGCACCAGAATGCCAAGTGGGGGGTGTGTGTGGTCCAAGCAACCAAATTTAATGGGAGAGAGCACTGGGTTCCTGGGTAGCAGGATCCCAGTGAACACAGTCAAAACATGCTGACAACAGGCAAAAAGTGGGGTAACCATGCCAAAAAGAGGGTACTTTTCTGCATCTGACAAAAGCAGAAACCCACTGACCTATTCACATTATATACACTTTGTGATCTGCATGTAGACGGCCTTTGTAGCAGGCATAGTAACCCTGTACGTTATGATGAGTCAAAACTTCCACTAGACAAAACTTCAGTCTCTCTCCAGAATGACCATTAATCACCGGAATTATCTTAAGATTTTTATTGTTGCCTGAAAACTGTTGGTGGCAAGGAACATCCAGCAGGTGCTTTTAAAGTCACAATATACTTGCAAACATAGCACCCGCATCCTAAGTCAGCACCCAGTGCGGCAGCACCGGTTGCATCGCCCTAGCTGCCTTACCTTGCCCTGTCCATCTCTTAGGCCATCTGGTTCTTCCTGGGACCCATGCTGTGCGCTGGTCTCTCCGCTGTCTATCCAGCAGTGTCAGGCTCTGTTCCACCATAGCCTGTGAAGTCCTGTAAAGCCTGTGAGCTGCCACAGTGCTGGCTTCGCATCTACAGGCAATTGGCAGGAAATTAGATTTACAGACAGGCCTTGCCCTTCAGAGCGGGCTTTCACAAATACCAGGAAGGCTGAGGGAGAGACAGGGGACAGAAATGTTGGGGGGGGGCAGGATGTCAATTTAGGGGACAATAATTAGCACTGGGGCTGGCAAGTTGGAGACAGAGGAGAGAAGAGAGTGAGAGAGAGGCGACTGAAAGGGGGGCCCTAACAAACACTGGCGCACAGGGTGCCACTAGCGCGCTAAAGCCTGCCCTGCTCATATCTAACAGTAACTCAACAATACTGTTTTTAGAAAGGGAGATACTCTGCAACACAGCACTGTATTTAAAAAGAAAGGGAGTTACTTAGCAATAGTTTGTTTAATTACCCAAACCTCCTTATCTTCTCAAATCTTGCTGCTGTCTTCAGGGTTCGATCTTCAAGGGACAGGAAGGGTCGGGCTCAGGAGGGACTGGATGCACACAGCAATCAACAAAGGGCCTCTTCTCTCCCTTTCTTCTCAGAAGTGCAGACTGCAGGCAGCTGTGGCGGCAAGGTGAGAAAGAATCCCTTGTGTGCTGCAGCACAACAAAAGGGCAGAGGGCGAGTGTCCTGGAGCCAGGTCACAGGTCAAGTGCAGGGCCATATAGGTAGCGCTTTCATGCGCTAATGGCCCTGAATTACAGGAAAAGGGAAAATTCTTCTGTCCCCTCGTCCCCCCCACCCTTGTCCCCCGTGTACCCCCCACTCCAAAATCTGGGGGGGACATATCCCCCGCGTCCCCCACACTTCCTACGCACATGTCTAGCGCACCAGAGATATTTTCTACATTTGTGCCATCATATGCATGATCATTTACTTACAGAAACTCACATCAAGAACAACACGTTTATGATATCTAACATCAGTAAAAAAATATAGTCCATCATGACTGTAGCACAAAGGGGTGTGACTGAGTCCATCTTAGCACAGTAACTGATGTTTATTGACGCTCTGGGGCAGGCTAATAGCCCCTGGACGGATATCTTGCTCAAGGCCATTGTTCATGTAACTTTACCTATTCATTGAGACTGCATGCTTGTGAATGCTTGATGCTTCACCTGTGTATGTGTGTACATTATAGAACACTCTATCCTGGGTCTCTTCGAGGTCAGCTGCTTCCCTCTATCTCAACCCGTTCACAAGGAGCCGACAGATGATCTGGTACACGCACCTATTCACATTCAGGTAGATAAACTGGGGCAGTACTGGGGAGGCTTACATTGGGAGAGTTACTGGCACTTACCTGTACTGACATTGTTCCTCCTCCCTTGAGGGTACATCAGCTGTTCACATAGAGGGAATTCACTACAGAAAAATCCCCCTCAAGCCCTACCTTTCTTCCTTGTCTGGTTCATTCACTACACTTTAGTGGACTGAGAAGTAAACAACACTGCGCTTCATTCCTCTGAGATATTAGCTTGATCATCAATGCATGTCTCAGACGACCAAAATCATGTTTTAATGATACAGCAGCGAAGAAAATTGGTCAAAAACAATAAAAGTATGGAGGTTTCAATAGGAAATACATGCTTTTTGAGGAGAGGGTAAAAAAAAACGTTTTCGACAGAATTATGACAGAATGATGTCTAGATTGACAGATTTGAATAATAGAGTAAAAAGTAAAATGTTTTTTTCTTTATTCTTCAAAAACTAATGTAAGTATTTTCGAAACACCACCTTACTGACTCAAATCAAAAGTTAGCTAAATATTTATTTTATATTTGTTAACTTTTTGGAAGTCTACCTTTATATGGTTTTTAGGGGATAGGCTTACCACAATGTTTTCTTTAGAAGACTTAAGAGTTATTTAATAAGCGAACTGCAATGCTGTAAACTTACAAAACACAATTTGGAAAACCACATTGCATAAATTAAAAAAGCAAGACATTAGCAGTGGAATTACAATTTATTGTTTGTTGTAGTTAGGCTTCTAAGTCTCAGCTATTAAATGCATGATAAATTAAAATAGGAAAGTTTTGATTTTGTTTTTAATTTTATGAAATTTATTTCCTGCCTCATACCTTCGAGTTATTTATCTCACTTGCAGACACCCAAAGAACCTGGTCGTTTGCCTCCTATGCTCAAATGTTGTTTCCGGGGTTTATGATACATTACACAATCTACATGATCATAGGAGACAGGTAGGGATTTCCCTATGTGTGTAGCCAGCCCCTTTCACAAGACTGGCAGCTAAGCTGACCCTAAAGACCCGAGCATTCTGTGAAAAGACAAGCCTGCTTTCATATCATCCAAAATATAAAACATATCCATAATCCAGCATCAAATTAACAATTGATCGATCAGGGTACCGCTAAATCTAGGGATAATACATTTTATTATTTTCTTGAGGGCTGTCCGATCGAAAATTGTATTTGTAACTACTTACTCTACCGAAGTGTGCCTGGATAGGCTGTCATCTGATTGTTAGGCGGGATAAACCAAAGAATGTAAGTCACTTTTAGGGAGTATCTAGTTTAGTTCCAGATTGAATGGTTTCCATGTTGCTACAATTTAGTTGGACATAATTACTTTCCTACACAGTTTGACACTATCCAGAAATAGAAGACGTGTCTGGGAATGTGGTATATTTCCATCTTTTTTAGAACAATCAAGCTGTTCTTTTTAATGATGTTCAGTGTACTTAGATAAGAAAATACTGAAGAAATAGCAAGATGAAGGAACCTTTCGGCATCCCACCAGTGACAAAAGAAGGTGGGAGCCTATATGCTGCTAGTTTAACTTGACATCATCATCTTTGACAAAAGAAATGTGGCAATGAATTGCAAATATTTACCACAATGATGAAATCCTTTAAATTAAGGATCAGCAGACCAATTTCTCCCTGGTCTGCATTTTTGAGCATGTTGTCTACAACGTTAACTAATGCTTTTTCAACCTTACAGCTAGATTGAGCGGCAGACGAATTATTATCAGAATGCTGCAATTGTAATGTTATGTTACATTACATTATGTTATGTTATGTGTTTTTATGATATATTATGTCATTGTATGTTATGTTATGTGAGTGTATAGGCATAGCGCATTGCTCACCTGGTAGGGTATCTTGGTATTGATGTAGGAGTTGTATGTTCTCCAGCTATGCCGTTCACTAGTACAGGTACAAAATAATAGAGGCAGGCACAGGAAATTATGTTAACATACTTACAATATTTTGACCTTTAAAATAAGTATATTTCTGAAGTTTTTAGTGTTAAAACGTTAAATTACAATCACATTTAAACATTTTGTAACTTAAAAAAATAAGTAACTACTTTTTATAAACAATAAACTCTTAGAAACCGTTTTTCAATTTGAAATTAATTAAAACTTAAATGTTACTTAGAATTACTAAATATGAATTAAAAACTAAAATGCTAGTGAGGAGATATTTCCCCCATGGTAGAGCTCTCCAGTTACAAGTGAAAGCTACTAGTGGGGCCTTTGCACAGCTGAATTCATTCTAATATGTTTTCATCCCCTGGTTTGAGTAGGTGGACAGGCGCTACTGTACTTAAATGTGAGTCTACGCCTTTTTGTTATTAACTATATCCGAGTTTAGATTTACACTGTGGGGCAAGATTAAATTTACACGTGAGTCAACCTACACGTGTAAATTTCTCTTACATAAATTGGGGCCAAAGTATTTAGAGTCCGCAGTACAGCTCATTAAGCATGAGGCACATGTTGATGAGATAGGGGAAAATCTAATGTTTAAAACGGCGTTTTAAGTATTTAATTTGTGTTTACCTATTGGTCACAAAGGAAACTGTAAAAGCATCTACGACTTGAAAAAACATCCATATATGTAGTGTTATTTGTCTGGTGAGAGTTGCTCAGTGCATAGAATGATTCGGTTTTAAAAATTTTAAATGGTTATGTTCTACTTTTTTCCCCTATTTTGCATTTGATTATTGCAATGGTTTTAATTAACCCTCAGTCAAAATATTTCAGACGATGTTAAGAGTTTTCAGATTTGGGTATGTTATTTTGGTGTCGATCTTTCTTTAATTTTGTGAGCTTTCTTATACTTCATGTGCCATCTTGAAAATGCCTGTTTTTCTCCAAGGTATCACACTTTGACAATTTGAGACTGAGTGGCAACCATTAGATGTTCCTGGTACTCAATCAATCAAACAATCAACCAGGATCTGTGTAGCATGTTAAATCACCCATGTGGGTATCCAGGTGCTTGGTCCAGGCTGCATTGGGGCTTCAGTGGAAAAGTCAGGTCTCCATCTAAACTCCTGGAGGGAGGGAGAGGTCTGAGGGTGGATGGGGAGGCTATTTCAGGATTTCGCAGTGAGGTACAGCAGATGCAAGGGGGGTGTAAGAGGTGGAGCTCAGGAGTCTGGAGGGGAGGCGAAAGCTAGGGCGGTGGTCAATGTACGCTGGTCTTTGGTTGTGGAGCGCTTTGTAGGCGTTTGTTAGAATCTTGAATTGTGGATGGGGAACCAGTGGAGTTTCTTCAGGTGGGGAGTGATATGAATCCATCTGGGAAAGTCAAAGATAATTCTGGCATTCTGGATGGTCTGCGGTCTTTTCAGGAGTTGTGTTGGTATTCCAGCATATAGAGCATCACCATAGTCCAGGTGGCTGGTGATAAGGGCTTGAGTGATGGTTTATCTGGTGGAGCCATTTGAAGATATTTTTAAGCATGCAGTAGGTGAGAAAACAGGCAGTGGAGACTGTGTTGACCGCACTGTTCGTGGTGAGTTTGCTGCCTAAATATGATATAGAGGTTCTGGGCTTAGTCCGTGGGGGTGGGTGGGTGTTGTCCTAGGTCAGCAGGCTACCCGGAGTTGTCCCATGGTGAGGAGGTTTTCCTGAAGATCAGAATTTCCCTCTTGAGGGGTCTTCGGACAGCAAGAGGATGAGCTGGGTGTCATCCACATAAACAATGATGTTCAGACTGTGGTTTCTGATGATGTTGCCCAGGGTGGTCATGTAGATGTTGAAGAGAGGGGGCTGAGGGATGAGCCTTGAGGTATGCTGCAGATGATTGTCTTGGGCTCTGAGGTGAAAGGAGGAAGGTGGACCCTCCAGGTTTGTCCGGAGAGGAACACTGCAGCGAGATCAAGGAGGATCATGGCCGCCTAAACTCCCCAGTTGACGATGGGTCTGATGTCATCCATGGCAGCAATCAGGGCAGTTTTGGTGCTGTGGTTGGAGCAGAATCTGGATTTGTATGCGTCCGGAAGATGGTTGTTCACTAAGTATTCAGTGAATTGCTGGTTGATGGCCTTTTCTAGGGCTTTCTCAGGGGAGGGCAGCAGGGAGATGGGTCAGTAGTTTTTGAGCTCAGAGGGGTCACAGTAGGTTCCTTGAGGAGGGGTTTGATCTCAGCATGTTGCCAGTCATCCGCGTGGATGGCTGAGGTGATGGATGTGTTGAAGATGTCTATGAACTAGGGGGCGTGGCCATGGGGGCAAGTAAAATAGCCACCTGCCTGTGAAGCTCTGCCAATTGTCGCCTTTTTCTGCCACGAATCATAGGTACCGCCGCCGCTGCTAAATTAGCCATCTGCCTTCTGATAGCCCTGGCTGTGGACTCTCTGGCCGCGATTGATGCCTGCACCGCCTGGCTGATGCGAGGCCCTTGATGCCCAGCACTGCCACAGATGCCTTGCAGCGACAGGGGCCACAGGGGAGCCTGAGGCCAAGACCATCGGGTCTCATCAGAGCCACAGGCCATCCTCATATCATCGACCAGGTGCCTCCATCCTCCACGTGAAAGGGGGGCTCTATCCTCCTGCCTCAGAGCGACTGCTCCTGCTCCAGTGAAGACGCTGCCTGTTGTGCGCAGCAGCTGTTGGGCCGATGCCATGCAGGGGGCCGGAGCTCTGTGCTGGTGACCAGTGAATGCTTGCCATTGCTGAGGCCGGGGACGTGCAAATTGATTGCTGCCCCACCTCAACCTATGGCACACCTGCTAGACCTGTTCCCTGTCGGGGGTGACTGGCCTGGTGTCACCTGGTGGGGCATACAGCTGGTGGCCTGCTGGGCCTGTCTCTGGGGGGGCCCTCTTGGAGTTCCTGGACACTGATGCACTTGTTCACCCGCACCTGAAAACCCTAGGAGAGCTGCTATGCCACACTTGCTGCCCGATACTTGCAGGGGATAAGACGGCCTGGGCCTCCCAACTATATGTCAGTGGGAAGACCAGCCTCCCCGTCTTTGCTTGTACATGTTTCCATACAATTCAGTGTGATACCTTTGTAACTGTGGCACACTGCACTACCTTGTGGTCTGGGGGCAGCTTGTGATCGTGCTTCTTACCCCTCCTGGGGCACCTTTGGAGACCCGGAGCTGCCGGCAACACCAGATGGTCGTGCCTGGGGACCCACAATGCTGAGCTAGCTGCCACCACACGCTCCACTGGCTTGACTGTCCTGGGCACCTGCAGACTTCTCTGTGGCTCCCTGAGCACATCATGATACTGCTGGTGGGTGCCAGCAACTGGCATGACTACACTGCCCTCTCCTCTATCCTCTTCGCTCCTCAGGATGGGCTGCGGAGACAGCATACAATGCAAACTCCTGTTTAACCAACCCAGACCGCAGCACCGCCTTGGCCCCCAGTCAGACATTGATGATCCTCTTGATGGAGGGGAAGACCCTGAGGCTCATAGCGGTACGGTGGTTATTCTGGTGGAACTAAGAGCTGGATTCCGCTCTTTTGAAACTCTCCATGGCTGCATTGACCGTATGGGATAACGCCTTGATTGCCGGAAGACAAGGATAGATGAGGCAGATGGCCACATCTCGATCCTTGAGGACAGTGGTGGCCCCATGGCGGGCGCCTAGTTAAGATGGAGCGCATAGTAAAGACAATGGGGTTTGGGGATGAAGACCTTGAGGCTCGATCTTGCAGGAACAATATCTGCATTGTGGGAATCTCTGAGATCACCGATATGGGCAGGGATGACATGTTTGTTGAAAATCTCCTGGAGGAACTGTTCGACCGCAGTAGCTTTCCCCCCATGTTTGCGGTCGAAAGGGCCCACCGCAGTCTTGACCGGCACCTGCCAGTGGGTGCCCCGCCGTGACCGCTTATAGCTTGCCTCTTAAATTACAAGGCTAGGGACACAGCACTCCGTTTGGCCACTAAAAAAGGGCCGTTGCAATATCAGGGATCTGCTGTGTCATCCTTCCCAGACTTTACCAGGAGACCCACTGTAAATACTCTGACATTAACAATCTGCTGCAGAAGATCAGTGTCAAATATGCCATGCAGTATCCTGTCATGCTGCATGTTGAGGCAAATGTCAAACTCCATGTTTTTGACACTGCAGAGGAAGTTCAGGATTTCTGCTTGACACACAAGGCTAGCTGATTGCCTGGGTGGACAATGCCAGACCGCACTGTGTCCTCGAGCTCACTGACAGCTTTGCATTCTGGTTGATGGTCCCAAACTTTAGCATGCTGTTGGGTCCTGCTGGCTTCACCGCTCTTGCTGGCTCTTAGCAGATAGTATACAGAGGCCTTCATGATGCCAATAATCATTTTCACAATGTTATACACGGGGTGGGGTACACTCTAATCATTCCCTTCCAGGTCTCCTTAAACTTGGGCCGCATTGTACGTGATGTTGCCTCCTCCCACGGTGTACACCATCAAGTTTTTCTTTGGGATGTTTGTACCTATGTTTACAGTTCAAAGGATATACGGGATAGTTCTCAATCTGGTATGGGTGGGTCGGGAGGGAGTTAGCAAATGTTATTGTGTTGGTTGTATGTCTTTATTACCACTGCTAATTTGTGTCTTCTCATGTACGACTGTTACGCCACTATACACTTGCGTTCACATGGCACTCCACTACATTCTCGTTTATCATATATCTAACTATGCCTTCTAATACCATAGAGATTTAATGCCTCACATGGACTATCCATGGCTTAAATATTGCCTGAAAATGAAAGCAAGTCCTAGCGTTCCCCAAGAGACACCCAATAAAGTTAGCCTTTCTCCAGGAAACTAGGCCTTGGTGGAGTTCACGGAGTTTGATTCTGCAGAATTCCGCGGAGTTGATTAAAAACTCTGTGGAATTCCATAGAGGCTGAGTTCCGTGACCTGCAGAGTCATGAATGCACATGATCTCGGTAGCACTAGCGCTTCTGAGATAGGACACACTCAGGAGAGGCCCGTAGGCAGCAAAAGCTGCCATTTCAGGCCTCTTGTGCACCAGCCTGTCCTATGTGCACTACATATGTGGCAGGCCAATGCACAAGAGGCCTAAAACGGCAATTTTCTTCTGCTACCTACAACCCTGGCCTGAATTCAGGTCAGGGCCCTAGGCAGCGAAAGCTGCCAGGCCTCTTGTGCACCGGCCTGCTCTGTGTGCACAAGAGGCCTGAAGCGGAGCAGGGGGCAGAGAGAGGCAGAGAGAGAGCCAGGCAGCTGGGGGAAGGATGACGAGGACCAAGGCAAGAAAGTAGGAGAAGAGGACTTACCTGGGTCCTCTTCATCCATTCCCCAGCTGCCTGGCTGTCTCTCTGCCTCCCTCTGACCCCTGCTCCACTGCTGTCAGAAGGAGGCCTGGTTATGGGCCGATTATGGGGCTGGTTATAGGCTGGTTATGGCTACACAGTGCAAGTGCAGACAGTCTGCTCTTGCGCTGTGCAGCCCATATTTGGGCTGCAGTGCGCACCGGGTGAGCTATGCTCCACCGGCAAGGCTAGAGGAGATTTTGGTGAACTCCAGGCGCCAAGCAGAGCGTGGAGTGCAAAAAACTCTGTTAGCTCCCCACCCACCCCTACAGGAAACCCATTATCCCCTGAGATAACTGTTTGCTTGTACCTGGGAACAGAACCACTATTTTTCATTCTATGGCTCTTACTCACAAGGAGTATGTATTTTGGTTCATAAATCCCTGCCATTTATGTATAATTCACATGTCTTGGACGAGGGAGGCCGGTACCTTCTCGTCTATGGTACACTGGTGGGCAGGAAGATCTTGCTCATAAACATATACTCCCCCACTGTGGACACCCAAACATTATTTTATAAATTAATTGTGTTAATCGCTCGTCAGCCTGCAAATCTCACCCTTCTTGATGGCGATTTTAAACTTGCATATAATCCTGCACTAGAGTCTACTAGGTCAAATGCTAGCCTCAAGCCACGCTCACTCTGGGCACTGCAGGAGCTAGTGGATGCACATATCTCTCTGATGAGTGGCGTGCTCGCTATCACTCCATTAGATGTTAACACTTTCAAATCGGCTCCTCATGATTCCTGGTCCCATCTGGACTGTTGGTTCATTTCTCCAAACATCCTGTTCTGGTGACAAGATGTTCAACACCTACCTCGTACACTCTCTGACCATGCCCCCACTAACTTAATCCTCTCAATTGTGCATCCCCATACCTCCCTTAGACAGTAGCTCTTTCCAGAACTAGCACTGCAAGATGCTGCATTCCGGTCAGATCTTTCGGCAGCTATCACAGAGTAATTTTTGTTAAACATGGGCTCTGTGGCAACACAGGCTGTGCTGTGGGATGCTTTCAAAGCCTTTACTAGGGGGAGTTGTATCTCCAAACAGTCAGGTGTTTTAAAAAGTATACGCAATGACCTGGCTCGGGTGGAAAGGGAACTCAAAGTAGATTCCGCCACCTCAGTGGGGGCCCAAACACTGTTGCTGCATAAGTGTTCAATCAATCAATCAATCAATCAATCAGGGATTTGTAAAGCGCACTACTCACCCATGAGGGACTCAAGAGGCTGAGGAGGGGAGGAGGGCAGAGGTGGGGGGGAGGTGCTGCTACTGCTTGAACAGCCAGGTCTTGATAATTTCCTGAAGGTAAGGAGGTCTTTGGTCTGGCGCAGGTGGGTGGCAAGAGTGTTCCACGTTTTGGCGGCGAGGTGTGAGAATGATCTACAGCCGGTTGTAGTTCTGCGGACGTGTGGGATGGTTGCGAGGGCAAGGTCGGCAGAGCAGAGATGCCGGGTTGGGGTGTAGAAGAAGAGGCGTCTGTTGAGGTATTCTGGTCTGGTGTTGTGCAATGCTTTGTGAGCATGGTTGAGGAGTTTGAAGGTGATTCTCTTGCTGACTTTCAGCCAGTGCAGGTTTTTCAGGTGATCTGTGGTGTGACAGTGGCGGGGGATGTCCAGGATGAGGTGTGCAGAGGCGTTCTGGATGCGTTGCAGCCTCTTCTGGAGTTTGGCCATGGTTCATGCGTGGAGAGCAATGCCGTAGTCCAGTTTGCTGCTTACGAGGACTTGGGTAACTGTTCTTCTAGTTTCGGTGGGTATCCATTTGTAGATCTTTCGGAGCATGCAGAGGGAGTTCCAGCAGGAGGAGGAGATGGCGTTGACTTGCTGGGTCATGGATAGTGAGGGGTTCAAGATGAATCCTAGGTTGCGTGCAAGGTCGGTGGGAGTCGGAGCGGTTCCAAGAGTGGCAGGCCACCAGGAGTCATCCCATGCGGAGTGGGTGGAGCCGAAGATAAGGACTTCCGTCTTTTAGGAATTGAGTTTGAGGCAGCTGCTCTTCATCCATTCGATGATGGCCTTCATTCCTTCATGGAGGTAGGTCTTGGCGGAGTCCTTGGTGAGGGAGAGGATCAGCTGGGTATCGTCGGCGTATGAGATGATGTTGAGGTTTTGGGATCAGGCGATGTTAGCGAGCGGGGCCATGTAGACGTTGAAGAGGGTTGTGCTGAGGGACAAACCCTGGGGTACGCCACACATGATTTCGGTGACCTCCGAGCGGAAAGGAGGGAGGCAAACTCTCTGGGTTCTGCTGGTGAGAAAGGAGGTGACCCAATCCAGGGCTCTGTCGCGGATTTCAGCATTGCTGAGGTGTGAGCGTATGGTGTGGTGGTAGATAGTGTCGAACGCAGCCGAAAGGTTCAGGAGGATAAGGGCTGCGGTTTCGCCGCGGACCAGAATGGTTCTAATGTCGTCGGTGGTGGCAATGAGGGCGGTTTCGGTGCTGTGACTGCTGCAGAATAAGGATTGGGAAGGGTCCTGGGTGCGGTTTTCTGCAAGGAATTGGGTTAGTTGTCTGTTGACGGCCTTCTCGATGACTTTTGCCGGGAAGGGGAGCAGGGAGATAGGCCGGAACTTCTTGAGGTCCTTTGGGTCTGCCGTGGGTTTTTTGAGGAGGGCGTTGATCTCGATGTGTTTCCAGCTCTCCGGGAAGGTGGCAGACTCGAAGGAGCTTTTGATGATCTTCGTAGTTGGGGTGCGACAACGGATCTTGCTTTGTTGGGGATGTGGTGAGGGCAGGGGTCAGATGGAGAGCCGGAGTGAATGGTGTTCATGATTTCGATGGTGTCATTGTCGTTGACGGGGGTCCAGGAGAGCAGGAGGTTGGTCGGAGGTGAATCTGTGGTGTTGGTGGTTGCCTGTGGGGTCTGGGTGCTGAAGCTGTCGTGGATGCCTGCAATCTTGCGGTGGAAGTAGGAGGCTAGGGAGTTGCAGAGGTCTTGGGATGGCGGGATGGCGTTGACGTTGGAGCTGGGGTTGGGGAGTTCCTTCATGATGTTGAAGAGCTCCTTGTGGCTGGGTGCATTGTTGTTGATTCGGTCTTTGAAGGCAGTTCTTTTGGTGGCTCGGATGAGTTGGTGGTGTCTGCGGATGGTGTTTTTGAAGGCTGTGTGGTTGTCCACAGTCTGATCTTGGCGCCACTTTCTTTCGAGTCTTCGGCAGCTTTGCTTAGATTCATGGAGGTCGGCGATAAACCAGAAGGCCTTTCTGTCAGTGCGTCTATTGGAAGGATTCTTGATCGGGGCGAGAGTAATGGCTCAAGTGTTGACCCATTGCCTGAAGTTGTGGGGCAGCTGCATCAATGTCGGTGGTGTTAATGGGAGAGGGTCGCGATAAGTTGGTCTGCTGTGACCTTGTTCCAACTGCAGTGGGGGATCCGTTGTGGGTGGTTGTGTGTTGTGGGTTTCTTGAAGGAGAAGTGGATGGAGCAGTAATCTGTCCAGTGGAGTTCGGTGGTGTGGCTGAAGGAGACGTGATTGCTGGCGGTGAAAATAGGGTCAAGTGTGTGTCCTGCAGAGTGGGTTGGTGTCGTGATGAGCTGTTTGAGGCAGAGGTTGGAGAGGTTGTCGAGCAGGGAGGCAGTGTTGTTTTCGTTAGTGTTCTCGAGGTGGAAGTTTAAGTCTCCAAGAAGTATGTAGTCAGTGGATGCAAGAGCATGCGTGCTGATGATGTCGGTAATGGAGTTGCTGAACTGCTGTAATGGGTCGGGGCCTGTAGACGAGGGTCCCTCGGAGGGTGGTGTTTGGGTCAGTGTGGATTTGGAGTTCGGCGGTGCTGAGGGTGTCTTTGGTGTTGGTCGTGATCCTGAAGGTGTTCTTGTGGATGATGGCGATGCCTCCTCCTGGTTTGTTGGAGCGGTCCCTGCGGGAGATCTTGTAGCCGTCTGGAATGGCTATGGCGATGTCAGGTGCTGAGGAGGGATTCATCCAGGTCTCGGTCAGGAAGGCAACGTCTGGGGAGGCTGAGTTGAGTAAATTCCAGAGCTCTACTGTGCTATGGAGCGGGTGTTGAGGATACATCTGAGATGGTTGCATCCTGCCTTGGTGGGTGGGTCATTGGCATGGAGGTTGGTGAAGGTGCAGTTCTGGCAGGAGAAAGGTCCGCGGGTGGTCTGCAGGGAGGCTTGAAGGCAGACGGGAGAGTGGCTGGTGTTGAGGGCGCAGAGGGTGGCGTCGTCGTAGTGTAGACGTGTGTGGCGGCGGTGGGGGGACAGCAGCCAGGGGTTCACTTCTTTTGCAAGAATTTCATGAACTGGTGATTTGAGGGAAGAAATATCTCAGTAAATATTGTCAAGCCTGGCAATATGGCAAGGGATATCAACCTAGCCATACCCTGGCACAAATCCTACAGCCAAATTATCATTTCACTTGCATTATCAGCCTCCAATCTGATGATGGTACTGTGGACAATGGGGATGATAATTTTGCCCATTCTCTTCTTAACTATTATCGCACATTATACACCACAAGGCGTACAGACAGCATGGGGGGATCACGATGTATCTGTCTGCGTTAGCCATGGTCTGGCTTACAGCTGGTCAACAGCAACATCATGCGGGTGGAAATTTCTCAAGCCATTGATGCCCTTGGTGGCTCCAAGGTCCCTGGTCTCGAAGGCCTTACGGGCCACTTCTAGAAGGCTTTCAAGATGGCTGTGGTCCCCCACCTCTTGGAGGTTTATGCCGAGGCTCTTGAGGACAGTATCCTTCCCCCTTCCATGCTGGAGGCTGTAGTGACTCTCCTTCTCAAACCAGGGTGAACCCCCATACTTCTGTACCTCGTAAAGACCTCTGTCAATTATGGTGAAAGTCACTGCAACTCATTTGGCCCTTCTGATGGAGCACATAATCTCCCTCCTCCAGACCAACTTTGTGCCACATTGCTCCACCACCAAAAATATGTACACAATATTTGCAGTACTGAACCAACCCGACCCAACTCTTCAGGCAACTGTCTCCCTCTTGGATGCAAAGAAAGCTTCCTATTCTCTTGAGTGGCCATTCCTTAGAGTGACACTCAACAAGCTGGGCATCCATCAGGAATTCCAGGACCTAATCCTACTTCTGTGTGCCAGCCCTGTTACCCGAATGAGGATCAATGGTCATCTCACTGACGCTTTTGCCATATCCTGTGGCACTAAACAGGTATGCCCCCTCTCTCCCCTCCTTTTTGTTATTGCCCTGTACCCCTTAATTCAATACTTCTAGGAATGCCATCTGCACAGGGGACTTTATATCCAGAAGGGCACCATACTCGCTACAGTCTATGCAGATGATATTTTGCTATTTGTGAGGGACCCTGCTCTGAATCTCGTCCCGCTCCTTCAGGAGATTATCCAGTATGGCATCCAATCTCGTCTGTTGATCAATTGGCATAAGTCATAACTATTTCCACTCACCAATGCTACCATCCCCTGTCCCACTGAGTACCCCCTAAAGTGGTATGATGACTCCCCTAAATTTTGGAGCATTTTCCTCCACTGTCAGAAAGGTGAGGTGATCCACCGTAATTATGGGCCAGCCATTGCCACCCTTTACAACCAAACTGACAGATGGGTCCGCCTTTCACTATCTATAGCAGGCCGTGTTACCATTATAAAAATTGTTGTACTTCCCGGATTTTTCTATTTATTCCTTAATATTCCAATACCACTGAATGTTTCCTTTTTTCTTACCGCAATGCTCACCCTGTTAATGTCTAATATGGGGCTTCGCCCCAGAATTAAATGGGAGACACTTACTCTCCCCTACTCCAAGGGCGGGTTCATAGTACCAGAACTTTATCTTTACTACCTGGTGGCCCAATGCCATTTTTTGTACTACTTGTATCATCTGGATGCCAGACTCCCCTATCTGAAGCCCGAGAGACACCAGGTGGATTTGCTTCCACTGCCTTCAATACTACCGAAAGACATGCTTCGTAAACCTTGGGACCTCCATACCCTCTCTACGACTTGCTGGGCATGGTCTTGGCTCCAGAAATACCTAGGTTACAATGCCCTGTATTCACCTGATAATCCCCTCAAGGGTAACCAATGACTACCTCTGACATAGGAAACATTGGTTCAGTGCTCACTCTCCGCACATCGGCTTTGCATTGTAAGTGATCTCTTCATGAATGGTACACTAGACCTATGCTCCATCTTTGAGACAGGGGGTGAGACCTCCCTGATGGATCAACTAGTGTGCCTCTGCCTGCAGAGCACATTGATGGAAAAATTGGCCATCTTTCCTAAACAGCACACACTCTATCTCCCCTTACCATGGTGATCTTGAGATACACCCCGTAGGTCGCATGGCAGCCCGGGCACGTTGGGAGCGTGATTTGAATTCCCCCATCTCAGATGTCTGCAAGCAATTCTGTTGCTTGCAGACTAAGTTGGTGTTGTTAAACAGTCCACATAAACTCCGACATTACAAGTTTTTACACTACACACATATCTCTCATCAATGTCCCAAGTGCACAGATGGCCATGCTAATTTTCCACACCTCACATGGAATTGCACCTTTATACGGAAATATTGGCAGGATATCTTCACACACATATCTACTATGATAGACCATATCATTGACCCCCCCGCCATGGCACTCCTGGGATATCTCAAGCCTCTTGCTCCACATCACAGAAGGTTTGAGGCTCTGGCGCTCCTGCTTGCCAAACAGCATCTTGCAGTACCGTGGGACAGTGGTCAGAATCCCACTGTTGAAGATTGGTTAAATCACCTTATATTTTGTGACATCACCAGTGAACTATATGCTTCGTTGTTACCCCCTGCATCCCGACCAAAGGATATTCAGGGCCCTTTGTGGTCCTTTTTAGTGACTTGTGCTGAAACTGGATCCACTGATAATGGGCTTGATTCCTGATTTTGACTCTCTCTTGGCTGTGACATGGCACCTTAAACAGATTGTGCATGATGTATGCATGTATTACACTTCATTATGTCAATAATGGATTGCATGTTGAGGAATACGGCAGTGGTGTTGCTCATTTCTGTGAATAGCTAATAAAAACAGTTGAAGATGTCTATGAGCTTGTTGCTGATGGTGATGTTGCTGAGGTTGAACATATGGTGTGGGCAGAGGTTCGTGGGAACTCCAGAGTAGACAGACGCATGATGTTGGAGGTGTTCTGGGCGGTGTGCTGGTTTCAGATGGTGATTCTGTTGTCGGCGGGGGTGCCTATGGGGCCTAAGAGGCTGAGGCTGATGGCGGTAGAGGGATGGCTTCTGACATTTCTGTATATGGTGGTTTATATCTTGTCGCGGAAGAAGTCAGCAGGGTGTTTCAGAGTTCCTTGGAGGTAGTGATGATGTTCTCAGTCACTGCATGGTTGAAGAACTCCCTCACAATGCTGAAGAGTTCTTTGCTGTGGTTGGAGCTGGCTTCGATGCAGTTGTCTAAGGCAATCCTTCTGGTGTACTCAGGAGTATATGGTACTGGCTGAAGGATGTCTTGAAAGTGGTCCAGTCAGTGGATCCTTGGTGGTGCACCATCTCCTTTCCAGTTGTTTGCAGGTTAGTTTCCAGGCTCCCAGTTCTGGGGTGTGCCAGCTGACTTGTTTGGAGGATCTGTTGGGTTAGGAGGGCTTGCTGGAGGCGACTCTGTCAATGCTGTTGGAGATCCAAGTGCTGATGTTTTTGATGGCTTGTTTGATGTTCAAGAAGGTGTTGGGGAGAAATTGAGGGCGCTGGTCCATTGGCTTTTGGATACCTTGTTCCAGCTGCGGTGAGAGGTGCTGAATGATCTGGAGGCTTTGCTGAGGTCTGCTTGGTGGTGGATGATTGTGTGGTCTGACAGGGTGAGCTCGGTGGAGTGGCTGCATTTGACTCTGTTGCTTGCAGTGAAGATTGACTCTAGCGTGTGCATGCAATGTGCATGGTGTTGGTGACTATCTGGGTGAGGCCGATGTTGTTCACAACGTGTTGGTGTTGTTCGAGTCAAGGTGGTGGAAATTAAGATCCCCGAGGAATATGTGGTATTCGGTGTTGATGCTTGGGGGGGGGGTGATGAATTTGGGAATGGTGTAGCAGAAGCTAGTGCAGGGTTCTGGAGTTCTGAAGGCGAGGTTGCCTCTGATGGTTGTTTTGCCATCTATTCTGAGCTGGAACTTGAGGTTTTCCATGATCAAGTTGATGTTGTTTGTTTTAGCGGTGCAGTGGATGGATTCCTTGTGGATGATGGGGATTCCACCTAATTGTTTGTTGATGCAGTCCCGGTGAACAATCTTGATAACCGAGGGGGGTGGCTGTGGCAGGTGTGGAGGCAGAGTTCAGCCAGGTGTTGGTGAGGAAGACGATGTCAGAGGTGAGGGCAGTGATGGTGTCCCATATCTTAGTTGCATGTTTGCAGGGTGACAGTGCATTGAGCAGTAGGAGGTGGATTTTTTCGGGCATAGTCGAAGCAGGCAAGGTTGCTGCCGTAGGATACTTAGAAGTTTCAGTGCTGCAGGAGAACCAGCAGTGGCGCAGGGAAGGCCCTGTAGTAGAGCGCTGAGAGGTGCAGCAGCAGTTCTTATTGCTGGGTTAGGAGTTCAAGGCTGTGAACTCAGTCCCAGAGTAGCAGTGGATGATGGGAGATCCAGCGTTCCAGGCACGGACAGGCACAGATGGGCTTGCCTTTCCCATGCTTTTGGCTCTCCAGTGGTGCACTGGTGGTGCAGTTGCACTGCAGCCTCCATTAATTATGTCCTGGAATAGGCACTGGGGAGGCAGGTGCTGGGAAGCAGGTTGCAGGAAAGAGGGACAGCTGGAATGGCACCAGGTAGACCAGAAGCAAGAAAAAGCACAAAACTAGGGCCAGTCTACAAAAACAAGAGAAAATAAAGCTACAAACATAAACAAAACCAGATGACCAGGACTGCGGAAGGGCAAGATAATCCGTAGCAGCAGTAGTATGGTGGGGCCACAATGGTGGAAGGAGGTACTGCGAGTATTGAGGGGGGAGCTGGTGAGGATCTGCTCTTTAATGATTTGTATTATTACAGAAATCTTACGCTTGTGTTGTCTAGGGAGTTCTTTAAATAATTAGCTCAATTGAATGAACGTTAAAAGGATCATCATGTGCCCACTATCATTTGGGATCTGGCTCCACCATGCTTCTGTCCTTCAATAATTTTCTAGGATTACCTTTTTAAAATTAAAATACATTCTGGTCACTTTCAGAATTGGGTCTTCAATTATCCTGTTTATCTTTGTCATGTTTGATATAAGATTAATTGTTACCTTCTCTTCCAGTATCCAATCCATGCATCAAATTGTTGGTGACTGATTTGGTTCTATTTTAATACAAATGACATTGGTCCCTGGATTGTGGTTGTATACAAAGGAGTTATTTCAGTTCTCAAAGGGATACTTTTAAATCTTATACATAGATTTTAACATTTACATGAAGATATGAAGATCGCACTAGAAGTCTTTTCTCTTGGACACATTTGGTACAGCATTTATTTACTGTAAACTTATTGTAACATGTAGCACCCTTCTTGTTGCATGTTAACTTGATTACTCTTTGTGCACCAGCAATCCCTGCAACAGGTCTCACTGCTGCTCAGTGCCTGCCTCTCCCCCAGCACTCCTGCTGCCTTTGCTGCCCTCTTGTGCCCCTCAAGCCTTTTCTCACTCATCTTCTCTTGCTCGCTTGTTGCTGTCTCCTCTTGTTTTGTCAGCTTCCTCTGTCCACCTCCTCCTACTTTGTGCCTTTCTACTCTCTCTACTGCCTCCTTACTGCCCATTTCACTGTCCTTTTCTGCCTTCTCTGTCGTTTTTTGCAATCTTTGTGGTATATAACCTCTCAGGCTCTTGTATTTCACTCTCTCTCCTTGACCAGTTTTCCCCCTGCTTTCCTGCCCCCTTCCTGCCATTTTCCCTTTCCTTCCAACACCCAGTGCCCCTCCCTCCCCAATGACATACTTAAAGAAGGCCGCAACGCAGGTGTGCATCTGGCGTGCTGAAGGCACACCAATGGCAAGCCCGTCTGTGCTTGTCTGCGTCTGGACCACGCCCGAGCCAGGGAACCTAGCCTCCTGCCACCCACCGCTAGACAACCAATGAACTCAGAGCCATGAATGCTGGACGCCTCAACAACTGCTGCACCACCTCCCCTCGCACAGCTAGAGGGCCCATCACCTGCCAACTTGTTGCTTCTCCTGAAAACGGGAGCCACCAGCCCACACAGGACCCCACGCTACACCCTCCCAGAAGACTACAACTGCTCAATGCCTGATCCCTCTGCAAACGCCCCACGGAAATCTGGGTCCCCATCACCTCCCTCTCCTGCAGTGTGGCCTTCATCACCAAAACTGGCTAACCCCCTCTTCGAACACTGACATCACCACTGCAACAACCAACGGCTACAAGATTATACACCAAGACCTCATCAACAAACATGGCAGTGGCATCACCATCATCTTCAGAAACACCATTCGATGCATAGCCATGAATGACGAAACTGTGCCCCTCCAGCAACAGACTGATGCCAAGACAACCAAAAGAGGCACCCTCGCATACAGACCCTCATGACCCCGACTGGCTTTTTGCGATGCCATCCTTAACATCATCGCACCACTAGCCATCGAATCGAACCACTACATCCTACTAGGAGATTTCATCTTCCACATTGACAATCCCAATAACACCAACTCTATCACTCCTTTAGAATCTGAACAACATAGGCCTCACCCAACTGGTCACCATACCCTCACACAAAGCCGGACACACACTTGACCCCCTCTTCACCTCCAGTGACAGAGTCAGATTCAGCCACATCACAGAACTCCCCTGGTCTGACCACAGCATCGTCCACTTCACCATCGCCGGCACTCAACACACCACCACCAAGAATCACAGACCCAACTACCGCAGCTGGTGCAAAGTAACAGGAACACGGTAGATGCAGGCCCTTGCCTTGTCAAAACTCAGAGCCTCATCCAACCTAAACCAGGCCATACAGAACTTCTCCAACTGTATCATAGAATGTGCCAACAGAGTTGTCCACTGAAACCAGCCAGAGCCAAAAAAAACTCTAGAAACGCCAGACAGTACACCCCCCAACTTAGAGCTACTAAGCACAGCTGCTACAGACTGAAGAAACAATGGTGATCTACTCTGGATCCCGCCGATAGAACCACCCACAATGCAGCCCTCAGTAACAACCACTGACAAATCAAAGAAGCCAAGAGAATGGCCATCACAACCTGCATTGACTCAGCAACCAACCACGCCAAAGAACTCTTAAGAATAGTCAATGAATACGCAAACTTGACAGCCACAGAGAAAACCATTCACCCTTCCCCAAGAACTTAGCAACACGTTCGCAGACTACTTCCACAGCAAGCTCACCACCATATACAACTACTTCGATCCCCAACCCTCAGTCTCGAACCTCAGCTCTCTTGACCCCTCCAGAGCTCACCAGCAGAACAATCACCAAGCGATCACCGCTCAAGACAGAATCCATCTCTTCTATCATGTCTTCCATCCACTCTGGGGCATCCTTCAACCGTTGCCACCAGCATCTGTTCAACCACGGAAGCAACATCATCAGCGCAGAACTCACCAGTATCCTCAACGCCTCCATCAGCTCAGCAGTTTTTCCAGACAAATGGAAGCATGTTGAAATCAGACCCCTCAAGAAAAACCCTTTGCCGACACCAACAAACTCAAAAATTACGAACCCATCCTGCTGCTCCCCTACCCTGCCAAAGTACTTGAGAAGACCATCAATCAACAGCTCACCTGCTACCTGGAAGAAAAATTACTCAACATTTCTCAGTCAGGTTTATGCTTCAACCACAGCACCGAGGCCGCACTCATCTCTGCCACGCATGACATCAGAGCACTCCTCGACTGTGGGGAAACTACCGCCTTCATCCTCCTCAATCTATCAGCCATTTTCAATACAACTCCCACCACATACTGATCGGCAGACTCAACACCATTGGCATACAACACGGCACCTTCAAATGGATCACCTCCTGACAGGACACACTGAGAGCATCCGACTACGTCCCTTCACCTCCTCCCCCAAGAACATCATTCGCAGCATACCCCAAGGCTCATCCCTCAGCCCCAAATTATTCCACACCTACATGACCCTCCTGGCCCACATTGTCAGATCCCACGGACTCAACATCATCTCCTACACAAACGATACTCAACTCATCCTCTCACTCACTGAAAACCCCTCTATCAACAGAACAAAATTTTGCAACGCCATGACCATGGTAGCCAATTGGAAGAAGGCAAACTGCCTAAAAGTCAACTCTGACATGACGGAAGTCCTGATCTTCTGGAAAAACACTTCATTGTGGGACCATAGCTGGTGGCCAGCCAAACTCCAACCCACTCCCATGCCCACAGGCCATGCTCGCATCATCATTGACAGCAATCTGACCATGAAGCGCAGATCAACGTAGTCACCTCCTCCTGCTTCCACCCTCTCCGCATGCTCTGCAAATTCTTTCAATGGGTCCCAGCTAACACCAGGAAAACTGTTACCGAGGCCTTCATCATCAGCCACCTTGACTATGGCAACACTCTCTACGCCAGTGAAAATTAGTGAGAGGGCTGCCAGCCACACAATCTATCTGAACAAACAATTATCCTGAAACACATTCACAGAGCAACTTTAAGACAGCAAAATACAGTTGACTCCCAAACAAGAAACCTGATAGAAATAACAGATACAATGAAACTGACACACACTGGACCTTGTCCTCCTATATACTGTGAGGTATCAAACAAGCAGTGCATTCAGATCCAGTTTTCTTTTTGCACTCCAGCTCTCCGGGGCTGCCAGCCTACCAGATCAGTGGAGGCTTGGTGAGAAACACAACTCTAAACAACCCTTCCCATTCCAATAACAAAACGAAACTGAGATTTCAGTCTTTGAATGCAGTCCATACAGGTGAGTAATGGGGAATTACAAAAGTCCCTGAGCACAGTCTGAATTAAACTACAAAATGCATCAATTCCAGAGGCACTGCTGCAAACCATATATCCCAA
Organism: Pleurodeles waltl; assembly: GCF_031143425.1. Lineage (NCBI taxonomy): Eukaryota > Metazoa > Chordata > Amphibia > Caudata > Salamandridae > Pleurodeles > Pleurodeles waltl. The sequence continues at coordinate 1,403,896,461 of NC_090446.1, read as the reverse complement.
GGTAGTGTACCAAGGATATTGACTTGAGGGACTCACAAGAAGAAAAAAAAAGTGACGTCAGAGGGTTAAGTGAATAATAAAATGGCTGATATTAACATGGAACTCCAATGCCACCAAAACACTCAAGAGGACAATAATTAACGTCCGATACACCCACAGTTGTAAAGCAGGCCAAAACGGACATATCACATAAATTTGAACACATACATTAATTTAATAAGGTGAGCAATCAATGAAAGTACGCTTTCAAGGGTTTCTAAGAAAAAAGGGATGAGAAGGCCAAAAAAACACTACAGCAGACCAAAGACAAATATTGTTTTAAAAAATATAAACAGCAAAATTGTCAATTTCATAGCAAAGATTCCCAACCCATCATATGTATCTCAATAAGTCTGCCCCATCTGAGATTCTTGTTCACTAAATTTATTATATTGTAGGTAAACTCCATGGTGAAGGCAGATCCTTTCTGGAAGCGAAAAGGAGCAGTGTAGGAAAGTGGCCTCTTTCTAGCATGGATACCCCCACTTTTGGCCTGTTTGTCAGTGTGTTTCACTGTGTCTACTGGGATCCTCCTAATCAGGACCACAGTGGTTATGCTCTTTCCCTTAAATTAAGGTTGTAAGATACTGGTAATCCAGTATTTCACCCACAATTGGCATACTGGTGCCCACTTATAAGTCTCTAGTATATGGTACTTAGGTACCCAGGGCATTGGGGCTCCAGGGGATCCCTATGGGCTGCAGCATATCTTTTGCCACCCATAGGGGGCCCATGCAAAGGTTTCTGCAGCACTCCCATTGCAACCTGCGTGAAAAGGTGCATGCACTCTTTCACTGCCATATACACTGCACCAGGTCACTTATAAGTCACCCCTATAGCAGGCTCCCAGCCCTGAGGGCAGCGTGCAGAGTACCTGTGTGTGAGGGTATCCCTGCACTAGCAGAGGTGCCCCCATGACCGTCAGGACCATTTTCCCGGACTTCGTGAGTGTGGGGAGGCCATTTTACGTGTGTACTGGACATAGGTCACTACCTATGTCCAGCTACATAAGGGTAACTCCGAACATGGACATGTTTGGTATCAAACATGTTGGAATCATACCCCAAGGCTTTTGCAAGGATTGGTTGTATGATTCCATGCACTCCATATAAGCCCCCCAGTACTGCCATTACAGCCTTCTAAGGTTTTCCAGGCAGTCACAGTTGCTGCCACCTCACAGACAGGTTTCTGCCCTCCTGTTGCTCAAGCAGCTCGAGCCCAGGAAGGCAGAACAAAGGATTTCCTTTGGGAGAAGGGTGTTACACCTTCTCCCTTTGGAAATAGGTGTTACAGGCATGGGAGGGGTAGCCTCCTAGAGCCTCTGGAAATGCTTTGAAGGGCACAGATGGTGCCCTCCTTGCATAATCCAGTCTGCACCAGTTCAGGGACCCCCTGACCACTCCGCTGTCCATCACCACCCAAGGGTGGTGCTCAGCAGTGGCGTAGCATGGGTTGTCAGCACCCGGGGCAAGGCAAGTAATTTGCGTCCCCTAACCCGGGGCAAGGCAAGTAATTTGCGCCCCCTAACCTGTGGATTTAGTCTCTTCCAAGATGTTGCGCCCGGTGCGGCCGGCCCCCCCAGCACCTCCCACGCTACGCCACTGGTGCTCAGAGCTCCTCCAAAGTGTCCCTGGTTTTTGCATCTTGGATTCCAAGTTGGCAGGGCACTCTGGGAGCATCTGAGTGGCCAGTGCCACCAGGTGATGTCAGAGCCCTCCCCTGACAGGTGCTTACCTGTGTAGCTGACCAATCCACCTTTCAGGGCTATTTAGGGTCTTTCTCTTGTGTGGTTCTTCAGATTCGGATTGCAAGACTCCAGCAGGAATCCTCTGCATCCTTTACTTCACTTTCTGACCAAAGAAACTGCATCTTGACCCTCCAGGAACTCTACAAACTGCAACAAAGAAGCAAAGACAACTTCTGCAACATTGTATCTTCAGCTCCTGCCAGCAACTGCAACTGTTTCCAGGTTGTGCATCCTCCGAGGACTGCCTGTCTTCAGCCTGCACCAGAAGAACGAAGGAATCTCCCTTGAAGTGAAAGAGTCACTTCCCTGCTTCAGCAGGCACCCCTCTGCAGCAACAAGTGGTGGCTTGGGTCCCATCTCCTGATGAAGTGCATGGATTCAGCATCATGGGTGGTGGACTGAAGTGGTCACAATGGTCCTGACGTCCTACTGTCCAACTTTGGTGGAGGTAGGAGCTTGCCTCACCACGCAAGACAGTACCCCTGTGCACTGCGTGTTTTGCAGTTGCCAAGGCTTGTTGGCATCCTTCCACAAAGTTATTTGTGCAACTTACAGCTCCAGCCCCCAGCATTCCTTTCTGCAATGCACAGCTTCCTGCCAGAAGAGGTTCTCCGGCGGCATGGAACCCCTTTGTTGTAGCACTGCATGGGCCTCCTTTTGCACCTTCTTTGTCCCCATGCTGTGCGTTGCCTGGTCTGCTGAGGGATCTCTGAGTTGCTGAGATCCCCCTCTGACTCTCCCTCCTGAGTAGAGTCTGCCAGGTCCTTCCTGGTCCCGGGCAGCACCATTTTCCACTAACTGCGAACTTTGTGTTTGCCAAGGCTTTTTGGCAGAATCCAGCAGCGTAAATGGTACTGCAATCATCCATCCATAGTGGGACTTCATCTGCACCAACCAGGAACCTGTATCCATCTTCTTGGGCACAGTACTGATTGTTTTTCTTCACCAGTGGTTCTTCTTTTGCACCTTCATCTGGGTTAGCAGGGGCTCCTGTTCTCCCTGGACTCTTCTGTGCTTCTTGGACTTGGTCCCCTTCTTCCACAGGTCCTCAGATCCAGGAATCCATAATTGGAGTCTTGCAGTCTCTTCTGGTTCTTGCATAATCTTTCTCATGTTCTTGTGTGCTCTAGGAAAGTTACTGCAATTTACTCCTGCTTTCCTGGGCTTTGGGGTGGGTTCGATTACTTACCTTTGGTGTTTTCTAATACTCCCAGCTCCCTTCTACACACTACACTTGCCTAGGTGGGAAACCAACATTTGCATTGCACTTCTTAGTATATGCTTTGTGTTCCCCCATGACCATTTCTAACTATTGCGATTTTCACTATTTGCACTGTTTTCTAACTGTTTTTACAGCTATTTCTGCATACTAGTGTATATATTTTGTGTATTACTTACCCCCTGAGTGAGTATAGTCTCTATGGTATTTTTGGCATTTGTGTCACCAAAATAAAGTACCTTTATTTTTGTAACACTGAATGTTTTCTTTGATGTGTGTGAGTACTGTGTGACTACAGTGGTATTGTATGAGGTTTTCATGTCTCCTAGTTAGGCCTTGGCTGTTCATCCACACTACCCCTAGAGAGCCTGGCTTCTAGACACTGCCTACATTTCACTAATAAGGAATAACTGGAGCTGGTATAAGGTGTAAGTACCTTAGGTACCCACTACAAACCAGGCCATCCTTCTACAAGCAGAAGCCCAAATGTGACCTTTGTAAGCAGCAAGGTAAGAGAAAAAAGTATTAAAGGTTATGTGTGTTTGGTGAGTGTGTGTGTCTTTCATTAGAACATCCTGGGCCATGAGTTGGTTTCCCTGTTTCTTAGCTTCATTTTAGATTTCAACTTTATTCGTTTTAACTGCATCACTCTTAGCAATGACATTTTAAACATTACGTTCTGTCCAAAGCTAAGAACACAGTACACGATATGCTAGTGCTTGCTTTGCCCGTTCAGCAGACAGCTTCTTACATCTAGACAAAGCATTGCATCAGAGCTGTGCTTCCCACACATTGTGGTTTTATTATATAAATGATGCTCTGTCTCAGAATGGCTGGCCCTAATCTACCATCCACACTACAGGCTGATTCCTGACACCATTTCCAAGTATGGGGCTAAGGCTAATCCTATAGATCGGGCATGCAGAATGGTACATCCGCTATGCTGTCAGTATAGACTTAGAGTTAAGTAGGAACCTCAGAACCTCTAGAACTCATTTACCATAATTGGGTTATTCATTGTCTTTACCTTATTCATCATGCTGGGTACTATGTTTTGTTTCATCTGCCTAATTATCGCAGCTCATTCTCTCTATGCAAGATCATAATTGTTTCAATAAATGTATTGAAAATGTGTTTCGCCTGGGCATGCATGAGTAATACAACAAAAGGGTGAGATCTGTTTTCAAGACTTCCCTGAGGAGTTGGAGTATAGTGTTCAGGTTGCCATAATCACCTGTCACCCCAGCAGGGGTGTAGGTTATGTACTGTGGCCTAGCCAGGAATTGGGTTGTCAGTTTCTGGTGGTGTGGAAAGATTCAGTTCCCCACATTCTGAAGTTCTCCCATCCTAAATAATCAGTCCTGTTATCTAACAACTGTATAACATGGCTGTAAAAGAGAATGTACATATGTGACCATGTCTGTATGTGTGAATGACAGAGAAGTCAATAAAGAAGTTAGTCAGAGCAAGCGAGAATGAGTGATACAAAGAGTCAGTATGAGTGAGAATGAATGAGAATAAGGGAGGATGACAGTGAGTGTAACTGAGTTTTACAATCTGCGAGGCTGAGTGAGTCTGGGTGAGCCTGAGAGAAGCACAGCCCAAATGAGTCAGAGAATGAGTGAGACAGATTGAGTTTGAGTGAGACTGATAGAGTCAGAGGGAGTGGGAATGAGTGAAAGGGAATGAAAAATAGTATGATGTAGTAGAACTGACTGAAAATGAGTGACAATGACTGCAAATGAGTGAGACTTAGTCAGTCAGAGTGAGATTGTGTGAGTCAGTGTGAATGAGTGAGAATAACGGAGTACAAGTGAGTTAGAGTGATATCGAAAGAACCGGAATGAGTGGGACTGAGAAAATCAGTGAGGCAGAGTGAGTCAGGTTGAGACTGAGTGAAAATGAGATGGAGTGAGAATGAGTGAGACTGACTGAGAGTGGGATTAAGTAAGTCAGAATAAGTGAGAACGAGTAGGACTGAGTGAGAATAAGCGAGACTGTGTCAGCATAAGTGAGTCAGAGTGAGTCTTAGTGAAATGAGTAAAAATGAATAAATCAGTGAGACTGAGTGAATCAGATGAAGACTGAGTGAGAATAAATGAAACTGAGCCACTCCAGCCTATGCTACCCTACTCTATGCCACTGCACTCTGCTCCAATCTATGTCACTCTACTTCTTTTTATGGCAATGCACTCTATACCAATCTACTCTACACCACTCTACGGTTCCCCTCTCTAATGTACACCTCTCTATACCACTCAACAACACCACTCAACTCCACTCCAGTCTACTCCACTCTGCTCTACTCCACTCTACAAGACTCCTCACCCATCCCTCTATGCCACTCCACATCACTCCACTTTACAGAATGCCGCTGTGCAGCACTCTATACCATTCAACTCTACAGCACTCCATTCTTGCCACTCTACTCTACACCACTCTACTGTATGCTACTTGACTCCATTCTATGCTTCTCCATATTCTATGCCACTCGATTGTGTGACACTCTACACCACTCCACTTTGAAACAATCTACTCTATACCACTCTTCTCTACGCCACTTTACTTTATGCCACTCTAAGCCTGTCCACTCCATTCCAGTCTATGCCACTCCACTCTATGCCACTCCACTCTACACCAAGCCACTCTCTACAACTCCACTGTGCGCTTCACTCCACACATTGCCACTCTATTGCACTGTATGCCACTCTACGTCATTCTACTCTATAGCACTATACTATATGCCACTCTATTCTAGGCCACTTTACACCACTCTACTCCATGCCACTCCATTCCACTCTATGCTACTCCATGCCACTCTATGCCATTCCATGCTGCTCCACATCACTCTACGCCACACACACTATTCTACTCTATCCTACTCTACACTACTCCACTCTACTCTACACCACTCTAATCCACGCCACTCTACGCCACTCCATCCAACTCTGTGCCACTCTACTCTCTGCCACTCTACTCCACTCCAAGCCACTCTACTCTACCCCACTCTACCTTGAGCCACTCCACTCTAGGCCACTCCACTCAATGCCACTCTCCTCTGTGCCACTCTACACCACATCACTAACTTTTAGCCATGCAGAACAGCACCCACACACAACATAGCTAAAAGACATTGGCAAAGCCAATGGCTCTCACATAGGCTAGACCAATTGGCTTTGCTTATGCTTGTTATTGTTTTCATATAATCTCTTGATACTGGGAGTAAACATAAACCTCACACCAGCCTACAACCTCACAGCAGCCCACATCAGTACACAACCTTACATCAGCCTACAATACATGGAGGAGAGCCGTTTGAACAGCATGCTTGAGGAACAAAAGTTTTACAACTGATACCTCAGTGGTTCTCTGTAGTTTTAGTTTACAGGGTGATAAATTCATAAAGTTTAATGTCCCCGCTACATTCTGGTGACAATGTAAATCTGTGCTTCAATGTCCTGCTTGATCTCACAGTTGCTTTCAACTACAACAAATATTGAGATCTAGTTAACACACTTGCAGCAGCAGCAACATCCTGCTACACTTCATGCCATGCCAGAAGAACAGAGGGAAACCGATCCAGAGGGGTTTGAATAGTTCAGAACCCACCCCTGTCTGTGGGCTACAGTCTCTAACCAAGATTTTTGAACCTGTATATGAGGGCCCTGAAAGTCAACTCACCAAAACCACATCCGAGATACATGTATATGAGGCTGACACACATCTATAATTTGGTTTCAGGTGATTGATTACATGATTACATCAATCATGATTTATTGTCTTGCTCTAATCCAAGCTGAATCTCTAAAGCCTACGAACCTCTAGAATTTTGTTATCTTGATGGAATAAACAATTTGCTGGCTAGACTGTAGGATCCATTGAACTCCAAAGACAGATGCTCTTCTGCAATGCTCCTATGCCGTGGAATGCAGTCTCAGTCAACATACACCAGACACCATCCCCTTTCCACCTCTATAAGCATCACTTTACCTCCTCAACACTAGGACGTCGAAGAACCCCTTAGGAGTGTGCACGTCTTCCTCTTTTTCCCACCTAGACCTCCGACACACCTCGCAGAGCCCGGCCACGTGTGCTGTTTAGCAACTAGGGTGTCACCACTCATTCCTGTCTGCGCTACTTCGGTAGTGTGCGGTGCTGAAGTGCTGTGTTACTATATTCATACCATATAAGTCACATGCATAAGTTACAAAAAATATATATTGGAATATCTATAACAGTAACAATATAGCAGAAGACCCCGGGAATCTCAGTTATTTAGACTAAGCACTGAGCATATTAGTGTAATGATAGATCTTACCGGCGATGAAACATGGAATTCCAAAAGTTGCATTGATAGATGCACATGCACTATGTGGATTAGCTTCAAAGGGTAGAAAAGGTCTATTTTCATCCTGAAACATATGGTTGACAGCTAACAACCCCAGATCATTGGTCTTATTCCTTAGACTGTCAGCTGTAGAGGCTGTGCTTCCATAGACCATGCCAGCATCAATGAATGAGGTCAAGCTATTCAGCTGCTCTCTGACCATTGTCTCAGTGGGGCACGCTGGACCAGTGCGAAATAGGGCAATGCACTTTCCCCTTCTGTTACCCATTGGATCGTTTGACGGAATCTGCAAAACCAAAATATTGATTGCTTGAGCAGTTAATGTTCCTAGAGATAATCACTCCACCATAGTCAATTTATTTTGACATCTAGTCATTAACAGTGATTATAATCACATCCCGAGAGCTCATAGTGAACCCAAAAGGACTAAGCAGATATTATAAATGTTATTTAATACAAAGGGCGTTCTAATTGTATGGTAACATGAGGTTCCTCAGTTTCAGGGAAATCAGACTGAAAGGAAGATAATGTAACAAAAGTAACCACCATCGACAGAGGAAAGGATATCTTAAAATGTATTATGATGCCATTGATCTCTACTGATATATACTTTTCTTTTTTCTACAGTGAAGTGAAATTAAAAAGATTGAATTTTATTTATTTAGTTTTTTATTTGATTTGTAAAACATGTCATTTAAATTGAGCACCCTCAGAGTGCTACCTTGAGAGCTGCACCTGTACACTATAATATACTGTCAACAAAGATTACTTATTGTGATGGCCTAATTGTGAAACTATTTGAACAATCATTGTTTTATTTATGATGCAAAAAATTTTGATATTTTAATTCTTGGTAGGAATCTCTTACAGTAATACTGCGTAAATCTACAGTAAATCTTCACAATGTGCTCATCGAAACCTCCTTAAAAATGTGTGCCTCGAGGCACCAACTCACCATGATAGGAAAGCAGTTTGCTTCTTTAGCGCAGGTCGCGACACACTCATCTCTAGTTTTGTTGGGGCTTGCCAGAGGGCTCTCAGGAGAAAAATCAAGATCATGGTCAATCCACTGGCCCCATGCCATGAATATTTGAGATCTTTCCTGATCCAATATCCCTTTGTCATCCAGATATCGAACTACACGGTTTGATACATCCCGGACCTATAGAGATAAAAAGTGGTGAAATGTTTGGGATAAATAAGGCCAAGCCATTTGTAGCTGACATACAATGAACTCATACACCACTGTATTTCACAATTCTGCATCAATGTTCTCATATATGTGAGGTGATGCTGATGACGCAGAAAAGAAGGACCAACATATATTCATATATCATGTAACCAGAATCGTATAATGTAGTGTGATTTTAGCAAAGAAAATAATGTACGTGGGCAATTGTGCCCACGGAGTAGTTCGCCATTATTATAAACGAGCTTAATTAATCATGAACAATTGACAAATGTAGTGATCCGTCATAATTGCAAATGTATTCTATGATTCTCTTGTTGAAACTGTTATATGCTTAGCTTAAATTTAGCAGAGGCTTTGGCCTAGTAGCCTGGTCTCAAATTTTAACTGCGTGGTTTTCACTTGTATTAACAAAGACATTATTTTACACTAAAGCTGTATTTTTCCAGTAGCGATGACTAATACACTTATCTCCAAGGTTTCGTGCTAGGCCGGTTTGAGTAGATTGCGTTTCTTCCACCGTTATGGACAGGTAGTAATGTTCGTATACATATATCACTTGATATTGAGACTCATATATATTGAAGCCGAAATACAAGAAAAAACCCTCAACTGGATCTCCTCATTCCTCTCCGGCAGAACCCAGAGAGTCCGACTCACACCCTTCCGCTCCAAAGCCACCAACATCATCTGTGGCGTACCCCAAGGCTCTTCACTAAGCCCGACGCTGTTCAACATCTACATGGCCCCCCTCGCACAACTGGCCCATCAGCACAACCTCAACATTCTCTCTTACGCCGACGACACCCAGCTCATCCTCTCCCTCACCAAAGACCCACACACCGCCAAAGCCAACCCCCAGGAGGGAATGAAGTCCATCGCCGAGTGGATGAGAAATAGCCGCCTGAAGTTGAACTCCGACAAGACGGAGGTCCTCATCCTCGGAAGCACCCCCTCAGCCTGGGACGACTCCTGGTGGCCCACCGCGCTGGGACCCCCGCCAACGCCAGCCAACCATGCACGCAACCTGGGTTTCATCCTCGACTCCGCCCTCACCATGTCCAAGCAGGTCAACGCAGTTTCCTCCTCCTGCTACAACACCCTCTGCATGCTCCGTAGAATCTACAAATGGATCCCGACGGAAACCAGAAGAACGGTGACCCAGGCCCTCGTCAGCAGTAGACTAGACTACGGCAACGCACTCTACACAGGCATCCCAGCAAAAGACATCCGACGCCTCCAACGCATCCAAAACGCCTCCGCCCGACTGGTCCTCTACGTACCCCGCCGCTGCCACATCTCCCACCACGTGAAAGACCTCCACTGGCTCCCCGTGGACAAGAGGATCACCTTCAAGCTCACCCATGCTCACAAAGCACTCCAAAACGCCGGACCAGCCTACCTGAACAACAGACTCAACTTCTACGTCCCCTCCCGCCAACTCCGCTCCGCCAACCTCGCCCTCGCCATCGTCCCCCGCATCCAGCGCAAGACCTCCGGTGGCAGATCCTTCTCCTACCTTGCCGCCAAGACCTGGAACACCCTCCTGACCTCCCTGCGGCAGACCCAGGACCTTCTCACCTTCAGGAGACTTCTTAAGACCTGGCTCTTCGACCAGTAGCAGCACCCCCCCCTTTCAGCGCCTTGAAACCCTAACGGGTACATAGTGCGCTCTACAAATGTTGTGATTGATTGATTGATTGATTGATTGTTAATATTGGGAAATAAACTAATTAACTTTTAACAAACTGGTGTGGTTATTCATGACTGAAAGGTCATGGTGTGTCGAAATACTAACTGTTATTGATTCCTAATGTGTTATTTTGATCTATTAATTGAGTATTTGGGTATCGATTACAATAGTTATTGATTATTGATTTAAGTGATCCGACTATTCTAGGATGAGGAGAGCCCAACTCGGCTAAAAGGTTCACCGACCTCCAACGTGTCCAAGTATTTATAAGGACTGGACGCGTTATCAGTAGATGGTAGCAGAGATTGATGGTTTCGCCCTTTCGCCCTTTGGGACCCCATCCGAACAATAGACGGAGTCAAGTTAGAATTTTCTTTGATAAAACAAGTTGGAGAGATGATGATGCCCTAAATCCCCAATGACTTTCCCGGAATCTCAGAGCTTGCGAATGAAGGAAATGGAGGTGTGAGAATGTTTCTGTCGTTTCTAGTGACGGTATGAGAGAAGTTAGGGTTTTGCGCTTGCACAGCTTATTGCCGCAGATTAATTGAGAAGTTTGTGAGGATTTTAGGGGGTTAAAAGATTTTAGAGGAGTGTTACTCCAAAGTGTGAGAGTAGGGAAGTTGTCGAACTTCACATGAGTGTAGCACTTTGTGCAGGAAAAATTGTCCACATGGTTGTTGATGTTGAGACGGGCCCGGCGAGGACAAGAGACTCTGGAGTATGTTGAAAAGTGTATCAGACACTTGATTGATGTTGTAATCTGTTCGGTTTAATAGGTTGATCGGGCGTGGTCAACAAGTAAGTATGAGTATTGAGGAATGAAAGAACATTTTCGACTTTGAGATTTGACAAATTATAAGGTGCACTAGAATAGTTCATTGATCAGTTGAGAGTAAAGTTTGCGGGTCAAATTTTACTTGCGAAAGTGGGAAACCGAGAAAGATGGAATAACTGCCGAGGCTAGTGAAAAATCCCTAAGGTTTCTGAAGCGATTGTATTACCCTTCCTGTAGTAAGCCGACAGATTTGTTTTCTTCTTTTTGGTTAGTGCTCGTGATATATTGCAGAAATTAGTTTTGAGTGAAGCTGAATGAAGGAGGACAAGCCGCGGGCCTTTGTCAGCCGCAGTGTATGAGTGTGACGTCACTAGGAGCCGCGCTGGGATAGGTTGGTTGGTGAGAAGGGTCGTGCACGGATTGGACGCAGTCCGTGAAGCGCAATTGGTGGGGAAAGGCAAGCGAAGAGTATTCCGGGAATTAAAGTCAGTTATTGATTACATATTTTAGAAAAATAAAAGACGGAAAGATGAAATTTTTCAAAGCATTTAAGAGTGCCTTGAGGGGAGATGTATATATTAAAGCAAATGTAGGAGAAGAAACACCGCCTGAGGGTACACCAGCTTACATCGTGATTGAAGAAAAGGGTGTCGCACCATGTCTTTGGCTAAGGCAATGGTGCAAATTAACAGAAAAGCATGGAAGTGTAGCGTCCCCTATCCATGGGTTGTTTAATCTAAGAGTTTTGGAGAATCTAAGATTCGCTCTATACGACATGAAAGTACCTCCAAGACCAGCACAGTTTGAGGCATTAGCAATTTGGGAGCTAATAGCTAGAAACCAACAACAAAAGAAATTTGAGACAAGAGTGAGAAAAGTACAAAAGACACTAGCGGATGCTAGATGGGATAGCACACAAAAGGTTTGGAAATCAGATGTATTGCAGGGAATTAAATTGTTTCCGGCAATCACTGACGAAGCAGAGACGGAAGGAAGGAAAGCTACCTATAAAACAAACAGGAGTCAGTCCAGAGATAGAGAAAACAACAGAAATTCGAAAAGGTCAGACGAGTCAGACGATGAGGAGTTCATTATACAATTGCTAAATGATCGCCCGCCACCATATGTGGAAAGTGAAAAAGGCTCAAGCATTAGTACTGCCCCTCCAGAACCAATACAAGGTAATGTGACACCAAATTTGAGAATATCACAGAGGCAGAGCAGTTCCGATATGCCTTTTACACCACAAATACCACAAGTTCAGAGAATATATCCTGACGTGCCTAAATTGAAACCTGTTGATAATTATCAGCCGCAGGTTCAAAGGCGCTGCTGTGATGAGCATAATCTGGGAATTACTTCTGATTTAGTGGCCCAGGGAGGACAGAATTATTAAAGACCAACATTGATTCAAGCCGAATCAACACAAATTTTGATGCCTCAAAAGCAGGTACAAGAAGTGCCGAGGTACACTTGAGTAACAGAGAGCCAGTTAGGTATGCCAGCAATGATGAACCATAATGTGGGGATTAACATGCCACAGAATTCGGGGAACAGACAGAATCCAGATGCAATATCTCTGCCTATCACTGTAGGGCCGCCAGTGCCATTGTATATACAGGCAAATCCAAACGTATGCAATCAAGGGGTAATGACACAAAATGAGACAGGGAGATGATGCATAGAAAACACTCCAGAAACGACTCCGGTAGGAACACTTCCAAATGGATCTGGGTCTTTGTCGGAATTTAGTCCAATTCCAATTTGTGCTCCATCAACTGTGGTAAGGTCAAGTCCACCACTAATAGTACCGCTAACTTCAAAAACTGAAACGCTACATCAACCATCAGTAGCAGCTGATGTAAGTGCTACATTGATGGGACTGAACGCACAACAGCTAACACAATGGTTCAACAGTCTGAACTCCCCACAGAGTACACCCCGCGGGAAGGGAGAAGAATACCTGAATAAAATAAGATTGGACATGGAAGCAGATGAACTAGTAGAGGGAACGATGGGTCTGAACAGGTTAGAATCATAGAAGAAGAGCTGAGGTACATGTGCCCTAGGATTACAAGAGAAGTAAGCAGCATACATAAGACGTTTCAAGAAATTGCAGACAGAAACGAGATCGATATAGGTAAGACTAAACACTTGAGCAGAAGTTACAGGCTAAACTTTGAGACAAAAGACTTTGAACACATGAGATCTGCAGGGATGAAAACACACCTTAAGGAGATACTGCAGAGCGTGCAGGTCTGGAGATGTTTAGACAAGTGGGAAAGTAGATGGGTTAAGAAAAAGGACAAAAAGAAAGAAAGTACCCCAGATCGGAATGAAAAAGCACAACAGAATGACGACCTGATAACCATGTTGCCAATGAGAGAAACAGCAGGGGGAAAACTTTTACATGTACCGTGGCACCGGTGCGATATTCAATCCTTTACGGATGATTTCCCTAAATTAAGAGAGAAACCGATCGAATGGTATCAACAGATAGATTTGTGAAACTCGCAAAATGTCTTTGGGAAGACCTGAATACTTTATTTGAAATTGTGGTTCCGGCAGATTTGTGGGAAGATTGTAAGAGGGCTGTAGGTTGGCCAACAAGTGAACCAGAAAGAGATAGGGACACAGGTGCACCATCACCTACGGTAATGAGTTTATACCATAAGGTGATTGAGCATTTGAAAACAAAGGTTGCGTCGAAAAATGTGGATTGGCAGAGGATTGACAGAACAACACAAGAAGTTAAAGAGTCGATACATGCATGCTATGAGAGATTGTTGAAAGCGTTTAAAAATTATAGTGGTAACAAAACGATTGAGGCAAAGGACATGCTCCATTTTGTGTTCAGATTTGTGGAGGGATTGAGACCCGAAATCAGCCAGATGATTAAAATGCATTTGATTTGTTGGCAATCAAAATCGATTGATGAGGTGTTGAACCATGAAAAATACTGCAGTGATGAGACTGAGACAAAGCAGAAAAGGTTAAAAAAAAAAGTGATGGTGATGCAGCTTAGAGCAGCTCAGACAGGTTTGCAAGGTTTACAAGGTTTTCAACAACAGTTGCCGCAGCAGCAACAGCAGGGAAATGCTATGTTTCAGCCACAGATGAGAGGCAGAGGCCGAGGAGGTTTTGTGAATAATGGTCCTGATTTAAATACTGTTATGATTCCAAATGGTATACAGGCAATGAAGGTGATGCCATGTCACACATGCGGAATCGTCGGGCATTGGAAACGGGAGTGCCCAATGATGGTGCAGGAAGGTGTAGGTCAGCAAAACAATGCTGTCAATGCATTTCAGAATATGAGAGGACCGAAATTGAGAGGTCCAAATACAAATTTTCAAAATAATGCAAATCAGATGCAGGGTTTACAACCTGTACAACCACAGCAGGTGCAAATGCCCCATGTACAAATGGCACAGTTGCAGCCAATGCAACAGCAGTTTCCTATGGTACCTAATCAGCAAATGCAAATACCCTTAGCACCAATGAATCAGCAACAAGTAATGCTTCCTCAACAGGTCGCGGGTCAAGGAATGAACCAAAATTACACAGTACACCAATTCCCGTTACACAGTGAGAATGGAATAAACGATGTGTGGGAGAGTGAAAGTTCAGATGAGGAGGGAAATTGTATGCTTGCAGCATCCTTGGAAGTTGATCAAAAGGGTCCGTATGTGGAAGAAAGAGTTATGGGTCACCGTGTTTCGTTCTTGGTTGACACCGGAGCTACACGCTCTACAGTTAGAAGCATCGAAGTACCAAATTTGCCACTTTCAGGGAGAACGGTTCAAGTAGTGGGAGTAGCAAATAGGTACCTGACAAACCCAATCACAGATCCAGTGCAAGTCAGAATTGGTAACTATCAAGGGCCACATAAATTTGTGGTGTGTGACTCAAGCCCGATATCAATATTAGGGAGAGATTTATTGTGTAAATTGGGATGCTCGATTATGTGTTCAAATGATGGAATTAAAATTCAGACAAACAGTGATGAGGAAGAAGAGGACAGTTTAGGGGGGGGCGAAGTGGAAACTGTCGATGAAGAGTATCCCCTGATTACTCTTTATCCAATGCTCACTGAAGCAGATATTCCTGCTGAGTTACAGGAAACAGTTGAAAAGGAAGTGTGGGATATGACAGGGAAAGAAGAAGGATTGGTCAAAGGAGTAGGGCCAGTGAAAGTGACCGTAAAACCCAATGTAAATTTTCCCAAGACACCACAATACCATATGGCGCAAGACACCCTCATGAAAGTCGCCCAACTCATTGATGAGTTTGTAAAACAGGGAGTATTGAAAGAAGTGTTAAGTAGTCCATGTAATTCACCAATCATGGGACTAATAAAACCGAGTGGAAAGGTCCGGATTGTTCAGGATGTGAGGAAAATAAATGACATAATAGTCAAATGTTGTCCCGTAGTACCAAATCCAGCTGTGATAATGTTTCAAATTCCCTGTGATGCTGAGTGGTTCTCAGTCATTGACTTGTCACAAGCATTCTTTTCTGTGCCTCTTCATGAGGACAGCCAATTTCTCTTTGCTTCAAATTCCTAGACAGAGTCTACAGTTGTTTGTCGAATTCCTCAAGGGTTTTCGGAGTCACCATCAATTTTCAATCAGACTCTAAAGAAAGATTTGGAATCATTGGAATTACCATTTGAATCAACGTTGGTACAGTATATTGACGATTTGCTGATCGCATCCAAGACAGAAAATGACTGTACAGCTGACACCATCGCCCTATTGAACCATTTGGGAAGGAACGGACACAAAGTGTCCCCTTTAAAATTACAGTTCTGCCGGAAGAAAGTGAAATATTTGGGTCACCAAATAGAGAAAGGGTCGAGAAGAATTATGAAAGAGAGAATAACAAGCGTACTTCAAATGAGTCCACCGAAGACGAGAAGGTTTTTGGGAATGGTGAGCTACTGTCGCCAATGGATTCCCAATTTCTCAACTCTAGCAAAACCTTTACTGAAACTGACCCAGAAAGATGCGCTGGAAGAAATAGTGCTGAAAAGAGATGAGATGGATGCTTTTATTGAATTAAAGGAATGCATGTGCAGGGCTCCAGCTTTAGGTATGCCTGATTACACAAAGCCTTTTACATTGTTTTGTCATGAACGTGATGCATGTTCCTTGTCTGTCTTGACTCAAGCCCATGGTGGCGTAAACAGACCAGTAGCATATTTTTCAGCTACTTTGGATCCGGTCTCAGCAGCACTGCCAGGGTACTCGCGTGCCGTAGCAGCAGTTGGTATCAGCCTAAATCAGAGTGAAGGAATAGTGATGGGACATCCTTTAAAAGTCATGGTCCCTCACTCAGTCGAGATACTTTTGACACTTTCCCGAACACAGCACATGACCGATGCTAGGCTTACAAGGTACGAGACAATAATTTTGGGTTCACCTAATGTGCAGCTGAAAAGATGCACTACGTTGAATCCAGCAATCTTGTTTCCCAGTGAAAATGTTGAAATTGAGAACGCTGAAGACATTGAGCACGACTGTCTTCAGGTGACTGAATTTTGTACAAAACCAAGACCAGATATCAAAGACACTCGATTGGAAGAAAACGATCAAGTTATTTTTGTTGATGGTCCATGTTTAAGAGATGCACTAGGAATATTGAAAGCAGGATATGCTGTATGTACAATAACAGGTGTTCTGGAAGCATCTTGGCTTCAAGGAGTTTACTCTGCGCAGGTAGCGGAACTGGTAGCCCTTACAAGAGCTTGCCAACTTTCCGCGTTAATGAAAGTCACCATTTACACTGACAGTCAGTACGGATTTGGAATAGTGCATGACTTTGGACAGTTGTGGTCACAAAGAGGCTTCATGTCCTCTTTGGGATCACCAGTGAAAAATGGTGAAAGAATAAGAGAATTGTTACATGCCATCCAGTTACCAGGAGAAGTAGCAGTGGTAAAATGCAGTGCACACTCGAAATCACAAGACTATGGGGGTCATTGCAACCCTGGCGGTCGGTGTTAAAGCGGCGGCCAACCCGCCAACAGGCAGGCGGTAAAAAAAATGGAATTCTGACCCTGGCGGGAAGCGCCAACACAGACCGCCACTTTAACACTCCGACCGCCACGGTGGGACAAACAAACAGCGCAGCAGTCACCGCCAACAGACAGGCGGCAGACAATGTACCGCCCACCCTATCACAACTCACCAATCCGCCACCTTTTCCGGGGCGGGAGCCCTGCCGATAAAAACACGGCGGAAACAGACTACGAACGGGAAAACGCACACCCTACACACTCCACGAGGAATCTGGACAGCATGGAACCAGAACTACACATCCTACCAGCAATTGTCTACCTGCTCCTCTACCAGGAGCACGAACGCCGGCGCAGAAGACAACAGTGAGTACTGCACCTACGACACAGGGGAGGGGGGAGGAGAAAAGAATACAGGCACACACATACGCGACACCCCCCCCCCACCCAACTACCTACACACCAATGCAGAGCAACAACTCAGAGTGACACCCCCCAAACCCCCCGGAAGAATGCAAAGACAAAATAATATGTTATTGGAATTCAAATATATTGTAAGGCTAAGTAAATAAGTAAGTCGAACATCCCATAACTATATACACATATGTAAATTGTTCCGTCAAAATTGGCTTTCTGTCATTGTACGTGGGCCAATGGTCCTCAACACATGGGCAAAGCCCACACATGAGACCCGAATCCATTGGAGAGAACACTGCAGGGGCATCAGATAGGAAAACTACAGGCACCTCAGGGGGAAGGGAAGGGGGGGCACCTCAGCCACATGAGTCCACGACGCCAGATCCACGAGGGGCCTCCATGGCCACTGTTCAATCCTGGGGAGTGCAAAGCCACAGTCTCACAAGTCCCTACAGTGGGTGGCTTGCCCACTGTGCCATCCTGGGGAGTGCAAAGCCACAGTCTCACAAGTCCCTACAGTGGGTGGCTTGCCCACTGTTCAATCCTGGGGAGTGCAAAGCCACAGTCTCTCAAGTCCCTACAATGGGTGGCTTGCCCACTGTGCCATCCTGGGGAGTGCAAAGCCACAGTCTCACAAGTGGATGACAGACTCCAGCGGTACTGGAGGAGTCTTGGTTCCCAGAGTGTATCGTGCAGCCCTGTCCGACACTGATCCGGGCCTGCCCCTTCTGCCAATGTGTCAGCGGTGCTTGAGTTGAAGGGCCCAGCGGAGTGGTGCAGAGACGGCGGTGCCCAGCGGAGCGGTCCATGAGTTGAAGGGCCCAGCGGAGCGGTGGTGGAGAGGAAGGGCTCAGCGGAGCGGTGCCTGAGTTGAAGGGCCCAGCGGAGCGGTGCTTGAGTTGAAGGGCCCAGCGGAGCGGTGCTTGAGTTGAAGGGCCCAGCGGAGCGGTGCTTGAGAGGAAGTACCCAGCAGAGCGGTGCTTGAGAGGAAGTGCCCAGCGGAGCGGTGCTTGAGTTGAAGGGCCCAGCGGAGTGGTGCTTGAGAGGAAGTGCCCAGCGGAGCGGTGCTTGAGAGGAAGTGCCCAGCGGAGCGGTGCTTGAGAGGAAGGGCCCAGCGGAGCGGTGCTTGTCTTGAAGGGCCCTGTTCAGCGGTTCTTGAGACGGCGGTGCCCTGTTCAGCGGTGCTTGTCTTGAAGGGCCCTGTTCAGCGGTTCTTGAGACGGCGGTGCCCTGTTCAGCGGTGCTTGTCTTGAAGGGCCCTGTTCAGCGGTTCTTGAGACGACGGGGCCCTGTTCAGCGGTGCTTGTCTTGAAGGGCCCTGTTCAGCGGTTCTTGAGACGGCGGGGCCCTGTTCAGCGGTGCTTGTCTTGAAGGGCCCTGTTCAGCGGTTCTTGAGACGGCGGGGCCCTGTTCAGCGGTGCTTGTCTTGAAGGGCCCTGTTCAGCGGTTCTTGAGACGGCGGTGCCCTGTTCAGCGGTGCTTGTCTTGAAGGGCTCTGTTCAGCGGTTCTTGAGACGGCGGGGCCCTGTTCAGCGGTGCTTGTCTTGAAGGGCCCTGTTCAGCGGTTCTTGAGACGGCGGTGCCCTGTTCAGCGGTGCTTGTCTTGAAGGGCCCTGTTCAGCGGTTCTTGAGACGGCGGTGCCCTGTTCAGCGGTGCTTGTCTTGAAGGGCCCTGTTCAGCGGTTCTTCACATGTGTCTCCAGGGCACCAGATCTGGCCAATATCTGGTGTTCACTCGCCATCCGACTTCTCGCTTGCGGGGCCCTCCTGTGCTGGTGTCCCGTGCCCGTGGGTGTACTCCTTCACCCCCGGAATGGGTCTGGTGGGGCCCTCCTGGGCAGCTCGCCTGCTGCCGGACTTGTCGGCCGTGCCTCCCTTGCCATCCTTGCCTGATCCTCTGTGTCCCTTGCCTCCCTTTGGAGATGTGCCAGGTGGCACCCCACTTCCTGACGGTGCCAGGGTGGTGCCTGTGGAGGCTGCCGTCTCTGTCCTCTCGCGCCGGCCCTTGCCTTTTTTTGATTTTTTCCCAGGGGGTGGGCTGGCTGTCCCTTTGCTGCTGGCCGATGTAGCTGCCCTCGAAGGTGGTGGACTCCAATATCCCTGGACTATGGTCCTTGTAGGTCCAGGGCTTGTGGTGGCTGAGGTGCTGATTGGACTTTTACGAGATGGAGGGGGTGGGTCAGGTGATGGAAAGAGGTTAAGTTTGGAGAGGAAAAACTTTTTAGGAGCAATGGGAAGGGTAGGTGCAGTGGGTATGGGAGTGGAGGAAGAGGATGTGGTTGTAGGAGAGTCAAGTGTGCTGTCGTTGGGTGCAGGTGCTTGTGACGGAGGCTGTCGTGAGGTGGATGGCTGTTGGGTGGGTGGCTGCCTGCGTTTGTGTGGTTTGGAAGAGGGGGTGACAGACACACTGGGAGAGGACACAGGGGACGTGTAAATGGCAGTGGGGGTGGTGACTGCATGTGTGCAGAGTGTTCTGGTGGGTGTGCTGGTGATGGACGTAGTGGCTGATGAAGTGGTGCATGCAAGTGTGAGTGGAGACGTCACAGGGAGGGAGGAAGGAGACGAGGAGGAGGGGGACACAGAGGAGGCAGTGGCTGTTGGCATGTCTGCATGTGGATGTTGCTTGTGTGAATGCTTGTGGGATGTGTGGTGCTTATGTTTGGATGAGCTGACCTTGGGTGTTGAGGTGTGTGCAGGCTGGTCTGTAGGTGTGTCTGGGATAGGCAGAGGAACAGGGGAGTGGGCCTGGGTGGAGGGAGTTGGAGGAGGGAGGCAGGAGACAGGGACAATGGCTGCCGTCAGTGCTGAGGCCAGAGCACTGAACGATCGCTGATGGGCAGCCTGACCCGAATGAATGCCCTCCAGGTATGCATTGCTCCGATGCACCTCCCTTTCCACCCCCTGGATGGCATTCAAAAGGGTATACTGCCCAACAATGAGCGTCCGGAGGAGGTCAATGACCTCCTCACTGAGGGCAGCAGGGGTAACTGGGGCAGGGCCTGAGGTGCCTGGGGCGAAGGAGATGCCCGTCTTGGTGTGCGAGCGGGCACGGCGCGAACGCTGAGGGGCTGCTTGGAGGGCGGAGCTGGTGCGCTGGGTGGCGGCTGCACCTGTTGTTGCGGTGGGCACGGATGTTGCCGCCACCACAAGGGAGCTCCCTTCCGAGGACGTGTCGGTGTCGCTGATGTCTCCACGTGTCCCCGTTGTGGAGCCCCCCTCGCCCTCCGTCTCACTGGTGAAATCAGAGTCCGTTGCATGGCCCTCCGGGGCCATGTGAGATGCAGCTCCCTCGTGCTCCAATGCCACTTCTCCTCCGCCAGATGATGCTAATGCACACATGAACAGGAAGAGCAGACAAAAAAAGGGGGGGGAGAAATAAAGACATGTTGAGTGCATGCATTGGCAACACAGTTGGCGGAGAGGACAGACACAGAAGCCCCCTGCACTATGCCGCGCACTTGGGGTACACTACTCAATCAGTGAGACTTGGCCTACAAGCCAATGGACGACATCTGCACACATAGGTGACACAAGGCCATGGATAGCTGTACTTGGCACCCTACAGAGGTGGAGGGCGGGGGCACAGGGCCATGCCTTACGGAGGGAACTAGCCTACAGAAATCGCCCTGGCCTAGGGATACCCACATCCCTCCTCCCCCACCCAGACAACTCCACTGCACGCGAAGATAGCAGAATGTGCTTGTACTCACCCCCTTGTGTCTGCTGTGATGTCCTCACGTGCCCAACCAAATCTGGGTAGGCCACCGCCAGGATCCGAGACATCAGGGGGGTCAATTGACGAGTGGCACCCCTCCTACGTTGGGAGGCCATCCCCAGCAGAGCCTCCACGGTCTTTCTGCTCCTGCGGCGGATGTCCTCCCACCTCTTGCGGCAGTGGGTGCCCCGTCTGTTGTGGACCCCCAGGGTCCGGACGTCCTTGGCGATGGCACGCCAAATGTCGACTTTCTGATGGGCGCTGACCTATGTGACACGTACAGGGAGAGAAAATAAAATATCAACATTTTCTGCATGGTCGATGTGAGTGTCCCCCCATCCCCACCCTTGCCATGTGGCACATGCTCTGATCTGTCGTTTGATGCATGCCTCATACGCTCCCCTCCGCACCTTCGTTCATTCACCCCACTCAACCCAGGCATTGCCCACAAAGCATGGTCCCAGTGTAATAACCTGTTGGTCTGGAGGACCGTAGAGTAGCGCATACTGGGGGAGGACCCCATCCACGAGTTTCTCCAATTCTTCAGAAGTGAAGGCAGGGGCCCTTTCCCCAGTCGCAGCAGCCATTGTCTCTTCCAGACCGAGGTCACAGCAGCACTTGCAGTATAGGTCCTCTCCTGTGGATGATCAGGTCTCGAGTGATTAAGCTGATAGAAAATGGCGGTCACGCCCGCGGCGGTGCGTACCGCGCCCACCGGCGCACTTCGTCATTGGCTCCTGAAACCCATAGGGTGGGTGGCTGCCTGCGTTTGTGTGGTTTGGAAGAGGGGGTGACAGACACACTGGGAGAGGACACAGGGGACGTGTAAATGGCAGTGGGGGTGGTGACTGCATGTGTGCAGAGTGTTCTGGTGGGTGTGCTGGTGATGGACGTAGTGGCTGATGAAGTGGTGCATGCAAGTGTGAGTGGAGACGTCACAGGGAGGGAGGAAGGAGACGAGGAGGAGGGGGACACAGAGGAGGCAGTGGCTGTTGGCATGTCTGCATGTGGATGTTGCTTGTGTGAATGCTTGTGGGATGTGTGGTGCTTATGTTTGGATGAGCTGACCTTGGGTGTTGAGGTGTGTGCAGGCTGGTCTGTAGGTGTGTCTGGGATAGGCAGAGGAACAGGGGAGTGGGCCTGGGTGGAGGGAGTTGGAGGAGGGAGGCAGGAGACAGGGACAATGGCTGCCGTCAGTGCTGAGGCCAGAGCACTGAACGATCGCTGATGGGCAGCCTGACCCGAATGAATGCCCTCCAGGTATGCATTGCTCCGATGCACCTCCCTTTCCACCCCCTGGATGGCATTCAAAAGGGTATACTGCCCAACAATGAGCGTCCGGAGGAGGTCAATGACCTCCTCACTGAGGGCAGCAGGGGTAACTGGGGCAGGGCCTGAGGTGCCTGGGGCGAAGGAGATGCCCGTCTTGGTGTGCGAGCGGGCACGGCGCGAACGCTGAGGGGCTGCTTGGAGGGCGGAGCTGGTGCGCTGGGTGGCGGCTGCACCTGTTGTTGCGGTGGGCACGGATGTTGCCGCCACCACAAGGGAGCTCCCTTCCGAGGACGTGTCGGTGTCGCTGATGTCTCCACGTGTCCCCGTTGTGGAGCCCCCCTCGCCCTCCGTCTCACTGGTGAAATCAGAGTCCGTTGCATGGCCCTCCGGGGCCATGTGAGATGCAGCTCCCTCGTGCTCCAATGCCACTTCTCCTCCGCCAGATGATGCTAATGCACACATGAACAGGAAGAGCAGACAAAAAAGGGGGGGGAGAAATAAAGACATGTTGAGTGCATGCATTGGCAACACAGTTGGCGGAGAGGACAGACACAGAAGCCCCCTGCACTACGCCGCGCACTTGGGGTACACTACTCAATCAGTGAGACTTGGCCTACAAGCCAATGGACGACATCTGCACACATAGGTGACACAAGGCCATGGATAGCTGTACTTGGCACCCTACAGAGGTGGAGGGCGGGGGCACAGGGCCATGCCTTACGGAGGGGACTAGCCTACAGAAATCGCCCTGGCCTAGGGATACCCACATCCCTCCTCCCCCACCCAGACAACTCCACTGCACGCGAAGATAGCAGAATGTGCTTGTACTCACCCCCTTGTGTCTGCTGTGATGTCCTCACGTGCCCAACCAAATCTGGGTAGGCCACCGCCAGGATCCGAGACATCAGGGGGGTCAATTGACGAGTGGCACCCCTCCTACGTTGGGAGGCCATCCCCAGCAGAGCCTCCACGGTCTTTCTGCTCCTGCGGCGGATGTCCTCCCACCTCTTGCGGCAGTGGGTGCCCCGTCTGTTGTGGACCCCCAGGGTCCGGACGTCCTTGGCGATGGCACGCCAAATGTCGACTTTCTGATGGGCGCTGACCTATGTGACACGTACAGGGAGAGAAAATAAAATATCAACATTTTCTGCATGGTCGATGTGAGTGTCCCCCCATCCCCACCCTTGCCATGTGGCACATGCTCTGATCTGTCGTTTGATGCATGCCTCATACGCTCCCCTCCGCACCTTCGTTCATTCACCCCACTCAACCCAGGCATTGCCCACAAAGCATGGTCCCAGTGTAATAACCTGTTGGTCTGGAGGACCGTAGAGTAGCGCATACTGGGGGAGGACCCCATCCACGAGTTTCTCCAATTCTTCAGAAGTGAAGGCAGGGGCCCTTTCCCCAGTCGCAGCAGCCATTGTCTCTTCCAGACCGAGGTCACAGCAGCACTTGCAGTATAGGTCCTCTCCTGTGGATGATCAGGTCTCGAGTGATTAAGCTGATAGAAAATGGCGGTCACGCCCGCGGCGGTGCGTACCGCGCCCACCGGCGCACTTCGTCATTGGCTCCTGAAACCCATAGGGTTCTATGTTAACCAATGCGGCTTTGCACCACGGTCTTCGACCGCCTACCGCCACGGTGTGCCATGCCAGCGCATTGACCTCACATCCCATTGTCACACTTCACAGGTCAGGTAGCTGCCATTTCAAGGGCCCACATGGCTTAATTTCTACTGCGTCACACAGGCCTAGGCCTTGCATTGCCACTCATACAAGCCATTCAATGCATAGCGAATCGTGTACTGTGCAAGCTGTGGGAACGTACCTGGGGCTTGCTTGACTCTGTGCTCCATGTTGTCCTTCCTAGGCACCGTCCGCTGGGACTTGCGAGGAGATGAAGGAATGTTCCCGTGTACAGACCGCTGATGGACTTGTCGACAATGGAAGAAAGACATGTCATACTGACATACAGACTTGACCGAGCCACTATACAGGAACTGTGTGCCCAGCTGGAGCCAGACCTGATGTCACCCATTCGCCAACCTCCAGGGATTCCCCCTCTGGTGCAGGTTCTGTCAGTACTCCATTTTTTGGCAAGTGGGTCATTTCAAACAACAGTGGCCATTTCATCAGGGATGTCTCAACAGTGGCCATTTCATCAGAGATGTCTCAGCCTATGTTTTCTAAGGTTTTGTCCAGAGTGTTGTCTGCCCTGATGAAATACATGCGGAGCTACATTGTTTTCCCTGAGGTGGGCGATTTGGCTACAGTGAAGGGTGATTTCTATGCCCTTGGACATATTCCCAACATCATTGGTGCCATTGATGGGACCCATGTGGCTTTGGTTCCCCCCAGTGAAAGTGAACAGGTGTACAGGAACAGAAAAAGTTATCATTCTATGAATGTCCAGGTGGTCTGTTTGGCTGACCAGTACATTTCCAATGTAAATGCCAAGTTCCCTGGGTCAGTGCATGACGCGTACATCATGAGAAATAGCAGCATCCCTTATGTGATGGAACAGCTACAGAGACACAGTGTGTGGCTAATTGGTGACTCTGGTTACCCCAACCTGTCGTGGCTACTGACCCCAGTGAGGAATCCCCGGACCAGGGCAGAGGAACGCTACAATGAGGCCCATGGGCGGACTAGGAGGGTGATCGAGCGGACCTTCGGCCTCCTGAAGGCCAGGTTTAGGTGCATGCACATGACAGGTGGATCCCTAATGTACTCACCGAAGAAGGTGTGCCAGATCATCGTGGCCTGCTGTATGCTTCACAACCTGGCTTTGTGACGCCAGGTGCCTTTCCTGCAGGAGGATGGTCCAGAGGGTGGTGTTGTGGCAGCTGTGGAGCCTGTGGAGAGTGAAGAGGAGGAAGACGACGGGGACGACACAGACAACAGGGACACAGTGATACAACAGTATTTTCAATAACACACAGGTACGAAACAACACCGCCATTTTACATGTACTTACAGTCTCCTGCCTCTCTACTGTCTGAGTTTCCCCCCAGTTTATGTTAACTGAGTTGTGACTTTCCCTTCCGTTTTCAGAGATGTGGGCCCCACTGCGTGACCTCTGCTTTGTTTGCCCATGGACTACAGCTGTGTGACAGTGGTATGTTGTCATCACAATGTAACTGAACATTTTGGCACCGTTATGTCTAATACATTTGTTCAAAATACAAGCAGACTCCAGATAATTTTAGTGCAATAAGTGATTTTATTTAAGTGCTAAATTTAGGGACATGCTTGAAAATCGGTGATGGGTGATGGTGGAGTAATGTCCATGGCAGAGTCCAGATTTTCAGTCTCACAGGTGCATTGTCCATATGCCTGTGGAAGGATGGAGCAGGGGCAGTTCAAGGTTGGACAGGGTGACAATGTGGGACAGTGGGATGACATCAGGGGGTATCCTTTGCTGGCGGGGGTCTTGGCATCCTACTCTGTCTTCTTCCTAGATCTCAGGTACCGCTTGTGGGGTGGTTCTTCTTTTGCAGGAGGTGGGGTTCTGATGGCCTGTTGTTGTGTGGGGGCCTCCTGTCCACTAGCGCCAGCGGAGGTGGTAGGCTGTTCCTGGTCCATGCTAGTGACAGGGGCCCTTTGTGGTGCCACATAGTCCCGCAATGTGGTGACAATCTGGTTAAGAGCCACGACGATGGTCCCCATTGCGGAACTAATGGCTCTGAGTTCTTCCCTGAACCCCATGTACTGTTCCTCCTGCAGTACCTGGATCTCCTGGAACCTGGCCAGTACCGTAGCCATCGTCTCCTGGGAGCGGTGGTATGCTCCCATGATGGAGGAGAGGGCCTCGTGGAGAGTGGGTTCCCTGGGCCTGTCCCCCCCCTGTCGCACAGCAGCCCTCCCAGTTCCCCTGTTTCCCTGGGCCTCTGTCCCCTAGACCGTGTGCCCACTACCACTGCCCCCAGGTCCCTGCTGTTGTTGGGGTGGTGGGTCAACCTGGGTGCCCTGTAGTGGTGGACACACCGCTGATTGACGTGTCCTGGAGTCAGAGGCATGGGCCCGCTGGGTGGGAGCTGTGCTGGTGTTCCCAGAGGGGGGTAGGTCTGCTGTGGCCTGTGGCTGTGTGAGGGGAACCGACTGTCCTGAGGTCCCCGATGGGCCGGGCTGGTCATCTGGGTCCAGGGAGACAGAGCTGCTGTCATCACTGGGGGCCCCTTCTGGGGGTGGGATGGACATTTCTGGACCCTCCTGGGCGGTGTGGTGGCGTTCGGGTCCTGCGGGGGTATAAGAGTTTGGTTATTGCTTCTGTGTGTGCCATAGTGTGCAATGGGTGGGTGGCCGTGTACCCCAGTGCTGGCATTCCCTTGTGGGGGCTGTTGTGACGGTGGCTTGTGGGGGAGATGGGTATGTGCAGTGGGCATGCTTTGGTGATGGGTGTCCATGCTTTGTGGACGCATGCAGGGCTAGGTGTTGGGATGGGTGGGTTGTGATGGTGAGCCATTTGCAAGGAGTTGGTGTGATGGGGGTGGGGGTGAGGGTGGGGGTATGATTTGGCATGCAGGTGGGGTGGGGGGAATGAAGTAGTGAAGATTTGACTTACCAGAGTCCATTCCTCCAGCTACTCCTGCGAGGCCCTCAGGATGCAGGATGTGCAAGACTTGCTCCTCCCATGCTGTAAATTCTGGGGGAGTAGGTGGGGGTCCGCCGCCAGTCTTCTGCACCGCGATGTTGTGCCTTGATACCATGGAACGCACCTTCCCCCGTAGGTCGTTCCACCGCTTCCTGATATCGTCCCGATATCGTGGATGCTGTCCCACAGCGTTGACCCTGTCCACTATTCTTTGCCATAGCTCCATCTTCCTGGCAATGGTGGTGTGCTGCACCTGTGTCCCGAAGAGCTGGGGCTCTACCCGAACTATTTCCTCCACCATGACCCTGAGTTCTGCGTCAGAAAACCTGGGGTGTTTTTGGGGTGCCATGGGGTGGTGTGGATGAGGTGTGGGGTGGTGTATGTGTTGTAGAGTGTGGTGAGTGTGTTGGTGTATGGTGTTTTGTGCGTGGATATTGTGTGGGTGATGTTGTGATTTGCCTCTGTGTGATGGTGTACTCTATTCTGTGCTGTCTCTCTCTGGCCTTCAGTCGCAATTGTGGTCGTAAGGGTTTGTGGGTGATGTAGGTGTGTGTTTTATATTGTAATGGGTGTGTGGGAGTGGTGTGTGTCTGTGTCTCAGGTGTGTGTATTTTGAATTGTCCAATGTGGCTGTGTTTTGTAAAGGTGTGTGTATTTTGAGCGCGGCGGTGTGTACCGCCAATGGAATACCGCGGTTGAAAGACCGCTGCGGGGATTTGTGGGTCGGAATAGCATGGGCGTATTTCTGTTGGCGTGACGGTGGAGGTTTGGTCATTGTCAGTTTTTCGCTGGCCGTTGGTGTGGTGGACTTTTGTTGTTGTCGGGTTTTTGGCGGTTTGCCAGTTGCGGGTCAGAATGATCGTGGCGGTTTACCGCGACCGCGGCGGTGTTATGGCGGTCTTCTGACCGGCGGTAAGCGCCTTTTACCGCCGAGGTCAGAATGACCCCCTATGTTTCTTTGAGAAATGGATATGCAGATCAAGTCGAAAGGTTTTGAGCATTGACCTGTATATTGCTCAGAGACGAATGGAACTTGATAAATGAGCCAGAACTTGAACCAAGTGAAGCTTTTGCTCTAAAGGTTGTAGATACAATCGAAGAATTGAAATCCCTACAGAACGATGTTAGTGAAGATGAGAAACTCTCATGGAGTAAATTACAATGCGTAAAGAAACCAGATGATTTGTGGGTTTCAAGTGAAGGGAGATTGGTTCTGCCAAACAGTCTTTTGACACAGTTAGGCAGATTGTATCATGGACAAGCCCATCTTGGAAGGGATGCCATGATTAGACTATTCAAAATTGATTAGTTTAATCCCAAATTCCGTCAAGTTGCTGAAGCAGTTTACCATCGTTGCGTCATTTGCCAACAAATGAACGCAGGGAAGGGAACAGTAGTAAATTTGAGCTACATTGGAAGAGCAGGTGGTCCATTCAGCAGGATGCAAATGGATTTTATTGAGATGCCTGTGCATGGAGGCTTGAAGTATGTGTTGGTAATTGTGTGTATTTTTAGTCACTGGATTGAAGCATACCCTACACGCAGAAATGACAGTCTCACAGTTGCAAAACTACTCTTGAGAGAACTAATACCACGTTTCGGATTCCCGATCTCCTTAGAATCAGATAGGGGAAGTCACTTCAATAACGAAGTAATAAAATTACTGTGTGCAGCGCTGAATATTGAGCAAAAATTGCATTGTAGCTACTGCCCTGAAGCATCAGGACTAGTGGAGCAAATGAATGGCACATTGAAATCAAGGATGGCAAAAATATGTGCATCAACAAACTTCAAATGGCCTGACGCATTGCCCTTGGTGTTAATGTCAATGAGAAACACCCCTGATAGAAAGACTGGACTGTCACCGCATGAGATCCTCATGGGCAGAGCCATGAGGCTTCCAGCAGTTCCTGCAAATTCTCTTTTGAATATTTCAGATGATATGGTGTTGGACTACTGAAAAGGTCTAGCTGATGTGGTGCGCTCTTTTTCTCACCAGGTGGAGGCAACCACCTTGCCACCAATCCAAGGTCCAGGACACGCCCTGAAAGCAGGTGACTGGGTTGTGATAAAGAGGTACGTGAGGAAGTTGTGTCTGGAACCCTGTTGGAAAGGACCTTTCCAAGTGATTCTGACAACTACCACCGCTGTGAAGTGTGCAGGAGTTCCCAACTGGATTCACGCCAGTCACACGAAAAGGGTGACGTGCCCCACAGAAGAGGAAGTTGAAGCGCTGAAATCGCCAGTGACTGACAAGAGAGTACCAGGCACCGAGACAGGATAAAGAGAACCTGGAGGCGAACAAGCAGAAATAGAGGAAGGGGAGATATTTTCTGAGGAAGAAACAACTGATTCATTTGAGGAGGATCAAGGAGAAGCCTCAAGAAGTGACGAAGATCCTGAAGGTGACAAAGAGCCTGAGACAGGTGAAGGAGCAGGACAGCCTGATCAGAGGAGGGCTTTCCCAGAAGCAGACGATACAGGAAAAGAAAAGGAAAACCTGATTGACCTTCTAGGGGGAGAAGACAAGACAGAACAGAGTGAAATTGTTGAAACTCTTCCAGAACCGGTTGCAGGTCCATCAGGTGAAAACAGTGCGAAACTGAGACAAAGCATATCGCCAGTGAAGTTAAGGACTAGAGAAATATTAAACGAAAGTGAAGGGCCAAAGTTGAAAGAGAAAAGAAAAGAAGTGTCTGTTGCAATAACAACACCAAGTGAAGAGAACGACCCGGCCAAGGAAGAAAGCACCAGAGAGAGAGATTCAAAAGGAGATGCAAAATTGAAAAGGAAAAGAATACTGACCAGAAGATATTCTGGTCCGGAGTGGGCATACATAGCCACTAACGATTGGTCAGACGAATTCCTATCTCTCAGTCTTGAGAACAAAGAAGCAGAACGTCACTTTGGCACTTGAGAAGTAAAATTCCATGAACATTACCGAATAAGACATTGACAACCTGATTGACTTTTGAACCAGATAAGACATTGCTAACCTGATTGACTTTGAAACCGATCTTGAGACAAAGCTGCTAAACCGATAAGAGACTAAGCTGCTAAAAAGAACCGTGCGAACATTGAACTCGTTCAGCTTTATATATATCTGCAAATCTGATTTGATAAAGTGTCTTCAACTTTCTGATTCTATATAGATCATGACAGGCTACACTACACAGGGACATAAGATGAAGTGTTGTAAATACATGTGTATAGGTCTAATAACTGCATGTGTACTAATCATTATATCAATAGTTTTTGGAATGCATGGAGAGAATGAGAGAGACGCGAATGATGCTTCTACTTCTAAACCTACTACTGAATTAACTCCTTTGAAGAAACTCAAACAAGACGAAAGATATTTGCATGATAAGTAGGAACTTTCGTCCAACGTTTTCTATCGCTTGTTGAATGAGTATGTTGAGACAATGGATGCGAAAGATTGTTATGTATGCACACAAATACCTACCTCAGTAATGGAAGGAGTGACATATCATAGCATGCCTCTTACGTATGGAATTTCATGTAGTTTAATAATGACCAGTTTTTATGGCCAGGAGTATATTCACTACTTTTATTCCAATCAGGATGTTGTATTTGCATATATCCCCATAATAGAGTACCTGAGTAAAGTAGCAGAGATTAGTATATAAAGTTAATGATAGGTTTCTTTGAGCCATTGTCACCTTTTCACACAGCTTACGCTCACAGAGAAAACCTTACCTGCTTGCTTTCACCGATGGAGAAAAGTTTTTTAGATCACACTGACGATAGGAGGAAAGCAGGGAAGGAGAAATTAGAAAGGGAATTACACAAAAGGACATCTGTAGATAACTATGCTTTTGCCACGATAAAGACACAAGGGAAACTAGCTTTAGATGCATTACACGTAGGGAGGCTCTGTGTACATAGACCTAAATCATATTATGACACAATCTTTGTGGGAACGAGTGAGTGTAAACATACGTTTTTGTTTCAAGCTAAATGGACATTCATGCTGAATGGACAAGACCCAGTTATTCCAGGGGTATACTATATTTGTGGACTTAATGCCTATTATTGTCTTCCTAAAGGATGGTATGGGAGATGTTATTTGGGAATAGTATTTCCAAAGATTTATCAACTGGACGACTTAAAGAATTTTCCAAAGCTGTCTGAATCACATCATGTTCAGAAAAGGGAGACAGCTTCTGGTGTGGTAGGAGATATATTTGGAGCGATGATTCCTTCAGTAGGAGTCATATTGAATTCAATTAAAATACGAAAGTTGCCTACTATTGTGGATAACATGCTGACAAAATTCTCAGGAGCTATAATCCTGATGGATGCTGAACTTGCAGCAGAAAGAGCTATGACTCTTCAAAATCGGCTTACTTTAGACATTCTTTTAGCAAAGGATGGCGGCGTTTGCAAAATGCTTGGTGCACGTCACTGTTGTTCTTATATTCCGGACAACAGCGGGCAAATTTGAAAAATGCTTAGAAATTTAACTAACGAAAGTACAGATTTGAAGGAATTGAAAGAACCAGGAGTATGGGAGAAGGTTGGAAAAGGATTTGCTTCTGTGGGAAATTGGCTCAGCAGCATTTGGAATGGACTGTTATTGAAAATAGTAAAAGGAATATTAATATTATTCATTTGTTTATTAGGTATTTGGGGAATATGGAAAGCTAATAAAATATTGAAGACAAGAAACAAAAGGAGAAGAGAAGAGAAAATAGAAAACAAAATAGTAGAAATATTCAGAGAAAAATCAAAGGGAACCAAAAGAAAGAGGGAATTGACTGAAGTGCCAAATTACTAAAACAGAATTTTAATGAAATAAAATTTGTGGTGGAAGATTTGATGTGATGACATAATTAGTCATCAGAGGAGGGATTGATGACGCAGAAAAGAAGGACCAACATACATTCATATATCATGTAACCAAAATCGTATAATGTAGTGTGATTTTAGCAAAGAAAATAATGTACGTGGGAAATTGTGCCCACGGAGTACTTCACCATTATTATAAACAAGCTTAATTAATCATGAAGAATTGACAAATGTAGTAATCTGTCATAATTGCAAATGTATTCTATGATTCTCTTGTTGAAACTGTCACATGCTTAGCTTAAATTTAGCAGAGGCTTTGGCCTAGTCGCCTGGTCTCAAATTTTAACTGCGTGGTTTTCACTTGTATTAACAAAGACATTATTTTACACTAAAGCTGTTTTTTTCCAGTAGAGATGACTAATACACTTATCTCCAAGGTTTCGGGCTAGGCCGGTTTAATCCTCTTTGATGCCACGTCAGCTCCTGCAGGTGCAGACAATAAAGGCTCTAAGATAAAATTAATTGGCAAACTTTGTTGCAACTTGTGTTCCAAGGCTCCAAGGACAATGTATGCATAAATGAGTACTAGGAGAAATTGAAGCCACCCTATGAACCCTCCAATGGAAGACCCTAAAGAACTTGGAATGTTTCTTACTTAAACCCACCGGACAAAGAGAAGTCAGACATTTTCCTTGATGCCATTTTTTAAGCCAAATTCCAGACGCCATCTTAGACAACATCTTGATGCCCTTTTCTCTATTCCAGAGAAAGAGACTTTAAGAATTCTCATCCTAGAGACTTTAACTTTAATTTGCCCCGTCTTGCCCATGCAGTAACTTTTACCCCATTCTCCTTGCAGCCGCAAGGAAACTTGCCCTTAACTTTGCCCCTTTGAAATCTGCCCCATGCTGATTGAACCGGTACCTGAAGGATGAAGACTTTCTTGAATGCTGATTGAATTTGGTAATTATGAAAGGATAATTGTATTATGCATTGTGTTTTTCCTTTTAGGTACCAACTGGTATTTTGATAGGGCCCAAGCTAGAAGTTTTCCAAAATTTGTGTTGACTAAATTCGTTTTGCATGAAGCCCCACATGCCGATGCTAATTAGAGGTTAGTTGAGGTATTCACTTGATGCACCATGTTGAATTGAAACCTTGTTATGCTGACCGATGTATGCAATTAGTCAAATTCAGTTACTCATATTAGTGATTTGCATTGCTATAACCGAGTGTATCATAATCCAGATTTTCCGTAGATTGCGTTACTTCTGCCGTTATGGACAGCTAGTAATGTTCGTATACATATATCATTTGATTTTGAGACTCATATATATTGTGTTAGCTTTGTTAATATAGGGAAATAAACTCATTAACTTTTAACAAACTGGTGTGGTTATTCATGACTGAAAGGTCATGGTGTGTCGAAATACCAACTGTTATTGATTCCTAATGTGTTATTTTGATCTATTAATTGAGTATTGGGTATCGATTACAATAGTTATTGATTATTGATTTAAGTGATCCGACTATTCTAGGATGAGGAGAGCCCAACTCGGCTAAAAGGTTCCCCGACCTCCAACGTGTCCAAGTATAAGTAATTTATAAGGACTGGACGCGTTATCAATGGCAAACTGTTTAGCACATAACATAGAAATATGTTAATTATATCAACTTTCTCTGCAACTATGAGACCTGGGACTGACAAATATTGTTCTAGAGGGAAGCCTTACATTTAAGTCATCTGTATACAGAGACTACTCAACGTCACCAAAATTGATTACAATTCTCGGAGTGCATGACTGAGTGCAAGGCTTTTCTTTCGCTGCATGTACAATGCTGCAGAACACAAAATATGTTGCAATTTGCAACACTGTAACTAACCCATGTTAACAGTACTCTAAACTGCAGTTTTTTATTGACGATTCAGAAATCTTGAGCATGTCCATTTACAAATGCGGCATGACTTGTTGAGTGGGAGGGCCAGATTTGAGCCCTGGTATATTCAGTTTGTACATGATCCCAAAGCTCTACTTAAAGCATACAAGAATCTCTTGAGCTAAATTAAAGGCATGGAAAAGACATTAATAACTTCATGTGAAAAATGCTCAAATTGTTGAAAGAGAATATATGCTAGTTAGAGGTTTCATTGCAAAAGTGCTAACACCACCATCCTTTATGAATAGGCAGTGCTAGGTCAGTCGTCGTTGACAAAAGGGCCATATACCTTGGTAAAGAAAATATTTTTACAAAAATGAAACATTTTAATTAACTCATCCAAAATAGAATAATGGACACCTAAAAAGGTGCAACTTGCATAAATAGACGGAATCATATCTATGAGCATAACTGATATTCACATGGTGAAATGACTAGTCATTTTGTATACATAGTCACAAGGTTATTTCCCTTAAACCCCTTCTAAATGGAGGGAGTATAGGAAAATCACCCTCAATCAATAACTGATCAATATTACCTGCTGCCATTTTAATGATGATGAAAACTTAGTAAAACATTATGGGATTTGTTCCTGGAAATGCAATGGCTACTGACTCCCAACAGGGATTTGGTTCATTAGTATTCATAAATAGTAAGTAAGTAACCTTTATAGAGCATAAAACTGAACATGTATGTACTTAGAATTATTTCATTATGCTGCAAATACTATTAGTCCTTGAAAAAATATGAATATGAATATGCTGTATGCTGTTTCAAAGGACCAATGGAAAATGATCCCAAATGCCAGTAAAGAAGCCAAGTCTGTTCCTAACTGTAGATCTCATCCTTTAATAAGTGGCTAGTTTGAATAATTCATTAACTCAGTTGTCAATATTTGCATTACTAATATTTTTGTACTTGTGAGAAATCGATTTCTCCGCTAGCATAACTGCTTCCTGTATACATAACTTTAAAATAGACTCTGTACTTGGAGACTTGAAACAGCAATCAAATTATTTTGACATTAACACTTGTAGTGCCACCTATAATTAACTTGAAAAACACAAGTTTCCAAAAGGATGCTGTTTAGGGACACAAAACATCACATTCCTGCAATCCGCTACCCCACTTTAGCATTTACAGCTTGACTAAAACACCATCAAGTTCAACATTTTTTCTTGGGATCACCTCAGAATTTTAGGATTTGAAGACAAGGAAGTATCCCACTCCTTCCCTAGTAAAATCAGCCCTATTGGACCCATCAAGTCAGTATATTAGGGAACTCGCCACTACATTCTCACCAATGGCATTGCACAAGAAAGACACCATCCACATCCTTTTTTCTATTCAATTAGTTAATGTTGGTGTAGTTTTGTGAACCCACAAAACCATAAAACGTGCATAGCCATAACAACAAACATATGTAACACATTTTAGGCATGCAACGAAAACAACACACAAAAAATAAATTTTTATAATTGAAATCAAATAGCAATGTAGAAATATCCACAATATCCAGCTCCCCACAATCATATTCACGTACAGATGGAATAGTATACTAGATCGCTACCAACCATCAGATGATTATAATGTCTTGGCAGCTCGTTTCCTAATTAACCAAACTGCATAGAATAACCTACTCATGGAAAATATAATCAGTCAATCTGTGTTTGTTCCTAATAACCTGGAAGCTGATAGATAGCTTTGAAACCCTAGATTGTTGCAAAGGGGTTTATGCCATTTCCCACAAGAGTATTATCAAATACTATTGGAATGATAGGAGTACTCTGTGCCAAATTAAACAGAGATCTAAGGAATAGGCTTTATTCAGTGGTCACCTTCTTTTTTCCCACATGTCCCCGGATCTCAGCCCCATACAAAGCAGTTATCTGAACCTTTGCACAATAGATTTTAATAGCTGGAGAAACACGTCTCGGTGTTGTACTTTTGTATCTTTTCAACACAGCAAATGATCCATGCTTTATCCATGTGTGACAACAAGGTGGATGATTGCCCTGATAGTCAATTTTTTCCTCTCTCTTTGAAGGAACCCCTTTCATGCTGAAACCACCTCCACTGGATTTATGGGGATTAAGGATCACATACTTTATTTTTGAAGTATTGACTTAAAGACCCTTCTTGTCACCTTCTCACAAAAAAGTACGTTTATTCAAAAGGTTTTGTAGACCCATTGGGGAACATGAAATCAACAGACTGTCGTCATGGAATAAGAGTGCTGGTGTGGGCCTGCCATATTCTGAGGGAATTATCAGTGCAATTAAGTAAATACTTAGGTACATCATTAATGTATAATGAAAACAAAGTTGTGGCTAACACGCAGCCCTGCTGGACTCCATGCGCAAACAGAATACGTTTGCTTAGTTTCCCCTTGGGACTCCATCTCACTCTGGCATAATTAAATTCATGCAGCCTTCTTATTATGTTTAGTAAGGAATGCTCGACCCCCATCTGGTCCAGCATCAGCTTGCTCCTGGAGACTAAATCCAAAACTGTTTTAAGGTCTACAAAGGTCACATAGAGATGGTCCCTAGATAACTAGGTGTACAGCCAATGCATTAGTGTGAACCGAAAGTTTTGATCTACGGTGCTGGCCTTCTCTCTAAATCCTACTTGCAATGAGAATAAAATTCTAGTGCCAAATATCCACTTTTAATCTTATCCAAGACCTCATGACAGAAATTGTTTTGGAGGTTGTCGATAAGGCTTATGGAATGGCAGTTCACAGGGTTATTCCTGTCACCTTTTTTTAACACTGGGATGATTTCTGTATGTTTCCATGTCTCTGGAATATTTTTGCCTTCCAGTATACAATTAGACAGCTTGTTGATGTATGGGACCCATACTTACTCTTCCGATCGGCAGAGATCACATGGGATTTTAACAGGTACAGGATCCTTCTCAAGCTTAAGATGGTTAACAGCTCTTCTACGGCCAGATGTATCAATCATTTGTGCGATCGTAAACGGGCCAAAGGGTCATTTGCAATCGCAAAAATGCATTGTGGTATGTGTCAAGTCCAATTTGTGGTTCGGTAACTTGTTACCGGATCGCAAATTGGATTTGCGACTACATACCGATTCGGTATTAGGAGGGGGCGTGTCTAGGGCGTCCCTTCCTAATACCAAATCGCAGAGGTATGTATGAACAATCGCAGTTACCAACAATTTCAAATTAGTGGTAACCCATTCACAAAGGACCCCTTCCCCTTTGTGAATGCATGCGAAAACATTTTTTAGGAGCAGGCAGTGTCCCACTGACCACTGCCTACTGTTAAAAAATGAAAAGAAAACTTTTCATTTTTCTCTTTTAAATGTATCCCGGTTTCCTTTAAGGAAAACGGGCTGCATTTAAAAAAAAACGATTGCTTTATTGAAAAGCAATCACAGACATGGTGGTCTGCTGAACCCAGCAGGCCACCATCCCTGTGATTGTAGCCATTCGCAATTGGTCGCAAATTGCGACCTACCTCTTGAAGATCAATGAGGTAGGTCCATTTGCGAGCCCTTGTGAATCGCTATATGAAACTCCTGGAGTTTCATACATTCCAATAGCGATTACTTAATTGCGTTTCACAAAAAATCGCAATTTGGTAATCGCTATTGGAATTAATGATACATCTGGCCCCTAGTCTCTTGTAAGGTAACAATCAATGTTGGATGTTTACTGTTCTTCCTAGTACATTGTGCTAAATATTGAAGTATCTTTATACAATGTATTGAAATGTGGTTACGAGCTATGGGCTGGGATATGATGTTGCATTTGGTTAGTAGCTCTTGAGTTGCTGTGGGCAACTATATCCCAAAAGGATTTGGCGTCCCTAGACTTTGATGCTTTAAGCAAGTCCTCCTTCTAAGTATATCCTATTGTTACTTAGACCAAACCTTTCTCTCACTATCAGATTTTGCAGTCAAGTCTTTTTAATAAAAAAATAATTTGGCATACACTTTGAGAGTCAATATTGCTACAGGTAAAAATTGATCTCTGATATCTTGCCTCTTTCTCTCTTGTCCTTATAATTATGAAACTATTTAATACTTTTTTGCCTACTGAAACATGCAAGGTATTCTACTAATATACTGTTGCTTTTAGATCTAATTCTTCCTATACATTTCCCTCAGTTCAAAATGAAACTGGAAATGTATCCAAACTGTCTGATGCCTTTTAAAATCAAAGACACTGAGCTACACGAGTCTCCTGTAATAAGAGTTATTTCTTCTTACAGTCTTAACTCCACATTCTCCCACAGCCATCTCAGTGGCTAGTCTTGAAACTGTTTGACTTCAGCTGGAGCCCCTGAACAAATATGAGATAATGCAACACTGTTGCAGAACCTATGGCCACAGGTGTAGCTACTAAGAAGTAATGCAATCCAGTCATCACGTTCATATTTTCTAATGATGTCAGAAACACATCTGATGCTGTCATGCCCAACTTTCTTCCTAGTGAAATCCACTTAAACTTTCCTTACAATATTCTTGATAACTAACTGCATTGTCCTACCACTTTGTTAAGAGTCTGTCATCTAAATGTAATAACAATATATAGGTACCTAAGAGCAGTAGATCTTTTATGCCCCTTTTCCTTTTTTGAAATAACATTAATAAATGCATTGATCAATTTTCATGTGGTATTTTTCATTAGTTATGTTGTGATTGTACACTTTAGTGAGCCTACGATATATCTTCGCACTAAAGGTATAACCCCAAGTGGCCAGTCACAGGAATTAGAAGCCCCATTGGAATTTCAATATGTGGTGTTTCGGCTAAAAAATAAAATTGGAATACAGAGGTGAAATGGAAATATGTAACAGCTGAGATACTCTCATTCCTGCATATTATTCAGCAAAACCCCATTGTTTCAAGACTTGCTATCGCTCCCAGAAATGCTAATTGGCTTTCATGTTGCAAGCTCTTGGGTAGGGGGATATCAATCGGGAATCTTACCTTCTCAGAATTCTGCCTATTTGATTAAAAAACACACACTTGAAAAAACATATTTCTCAGTGTTCCTCTACATTCTCCCTACTCACCTATTTCTGTAAAGTAAGTTTATCTCAATGATTGTTTACTTGCTTTCCAGCACATTCATTTTAAATATATATATATATATATATATGGATGGCCAGTAGAAGGCTAAGGCCGAAACGCATCACCATTAGTCTTGAATAGCACTCAGCACTTTATTCTTTATGCAATGAAATAAATGGAATATTCATACATCTGATTTGGTGGTGCCGTCGTCATTTTTGCAAGTTGACCCAGGTAAGACTGGAAGGCAATCGTGGAATGACATTATAGAAGAAAAAAAATAATATATATATATAAATATATTCATATATATATATATATATATATATATATATGAGAAAGAAGTGACTCAAACAGATGATCTCACCACAGAACAAAAATATATTTCTACTACAAAGTTTCAGCTTCAGCCTTCTGCTCAGTGGCTGCACAGCTGACACTGCTGGATTTTCAAAAAGCATCATGAGTGAAGATTCCAAATGGATCAATGAAGTCCTGAGAGCTCTTCAGATATGCAGAAATCAAGTGGGATTGTCAGTGATGTTCAGTCCATCTGGATGCAGTGATAACAGTGCATCCAGAAGTTTTCTCTGATGACCATTAGTTCTTCCTTTAAAACATGTTCCACAGGGAAAATCTTTAAAGCTGATAGTAAATGGTCCACAAGGTTAAAATAATTGGCTACAGGCTGGTCAAGTTTCTGGCTAATTATTGGTGATCTGTGGTTCCTGAATCATGTACGGAGGTCATTCACTGTTTGGCCTACATATTGTTTTTACAGCTATGGCGTTGGCACTTAATCACACAAGTAATGCATGTAAGATGCTGTCTTATTCCATAGGTCCTTCTTGTAACAGAGCTAGTTACTGATGATGTTTATAAAAGGTATTCACATGTGATGCACCTTTTAGAATCACAGCAATGAACACCTGCATTTGTTACAGCTTGCTTAAGTTCAGCTCTCACAATAAGCAATCGTAAATTGGGAGCTCTGCAGCAAGCAATGATTGGCGGTTTTGGAAAAAGCTTTTGCAATGTTTCACAAGTGGATAGTAAGGGAAAAGTTGTTTGTATTATATTTCTGTAGTTGGGAGCTGATGGATGATAGTCAACCACAAATGGGATTCTGCCACTTTTATTTCTTCTGTTGGTATTCCAAATAAGTGCTTCCCTGGGTAACTGTTAAGACTTGTCAATTTGTTGCAAAATTATATGCAGAGGATATGCAGGGGATTTTAAATAATGTAACAAGTTTCTGTAGATGGTCTTTACAAGGATCCCTTGCTATTTTTAAATATGGTCTTCAAGCCTGCTGCTGCTTAGTGCAATATTGCTGCCTCAGGAAAACTTTGGGAAGATTTGGGATCTCATGCTGTGCAGACAGTGAACATTGTGAGGGTGTTGGTGCACCCTGCTCTCTACAGCATTGCCGCCAAAATCTACTGGCTCAAAATAAAAATCTAAAATTGCCTTAAAGCACCTTGCTTAGCCCCAAAAACAAATTTGCTTGACAAAGTCCCACTCTTCTTTTAAAAATCATGACCTGTTACTCTCTAACAAGGATAATATGTCAGCACTTTTTCTACTGTTGCACCTTCTCTATGGAAATCACTGAACTTTCTAAGAAGTAATACTAATATATCTTCATGTTGGAAATATATAAAAGGATATTTTTGTATTTTTGTATTTGGAGGGGGCTTAATCTCTGGGCTTTTGAGTTAGGCTTGGAAGGAGTTGACCTTTGCTTCCAAGTGCCTAGACACCAGAGGTAATGTTGAGTGTTTCCCAAAAAGGAAACAACATCATATAACTTATTCAGAAGTATTGGCAATACCAAACTGGAACCCAGCAGTACAGATGTGGTCATTGTGGTCATTGTCCATGATGCAGTGTGGCATCTTGAAGTAAACCTTGAGAAAATTGTTGTAATTCAATGCAAGGAGACCTCTTCCACAGTCAGGAACTTGTCAATAAACACTACAGTAATGGTTGCAAGAGTATTACTAACAATTGTTACTGTTGTATTTAAACTCTGAATGGAAACACTGTGGCATAACCATGGGTGTAACACAGGCCCCTGCAGCTCCTGTGGCATAGAGTAGGCCCACCTTTTCAGGGCGGGCATTCACAGTTTAAGGTCAAAGAATGTTTCTTAGATGTAGGAGTCTTGGTCCCTTCATCATTTTCTGCAGGCAGGCCCCATCATTTTGCATTATGCTTCTGGGAATGTGTGGGTCACATTGTTACTTCTGGTCATTTCTGTATCCCCACTCTGGCACCAACAGACTGACAGAGTCACTTGTGAATCTCCATGCAATTGGTGCATTGCTATGCTGCAGAACTAACCCAATTATGCTCAGCAGCAGTGCCAGTTGGAGCAATATGATTCACTATTTAGTTCCTATTACACAGCTTTTTGGTATTGTATGATAGCATTGATGAAGTGTTTCATACTCAGTTGCATCAGAGTATGAATAATTGGTGGCGTTTTGGGAGTGGTTTGGCATGTACGGGTGTTATTGTTGTTTGGAGAGGTGAGTGATCTTCAAGGACATACTTGAACTATGGTGTGATTAACTTTTGTTTTTCTGATGCATGAGGAGTTGTGAAAAGCATGATAATAGATGAGGGTGTGCATAATTAACAGTTTGGGAGCAGTCCATAGCCTAAAGTTGAGAGTGACAAAGAGTGCATAACCTCTGGGTAGGTGGTGTGCACCTGAGGCATGTATATGGAGTAAACTCAGAAGTGAAACAGATTGAATCCCTGCATGCACTGAAAAGAAGCCATGTTATAAGCTGTTGGACATACCCAGAAGCAAACAAAGACACAGTTCTGTTCACATGGGCCACAGTTGTTTCATCTATGGTCTACAATCAGGTTTGCATGACCATCAGCTTTCAGGTGAATCATCGCCTCTGTCTATATTGTCTGCAAGAGCTGAATTATTAACTAAGAAACTGAGTGGATGATAACATGAGGAGAGATGATAGGAGAGGCCAATTACCCACCAGAGCCACTCGAAATTTAAGCATTAAAAGCCTGCTAGAGTTCATGACTTGACTTCCTAACACGAAGATACCGAAGCTAACGATAGTAGAAATGCTTCCTGGGTGTGATATGATACATTCATCACAACTGAATTTGCTACGATTCTTTAAACTTAATCTGACTAAAGACATTAGAGACACTGGCCATGTACTGCACCACTGGAAATGAACCAGCCAACTGATCAGGGGACAGCGTGTGATGATATAACTCCCCACACATCAACAGAAAGCTATGTCTTTCCTAGAAGGGTGCAAATCAGCATCTGCTGTGTCTGAGGCCCTGTGCACCCTCCCTCTGGTAAGCCTTTGTACATTTTGCTTTCCTCTGAGCTACACCAGGTGGTGGTTGGACCCCATTGTATTTCCTGTTGCAGTGTTGGCTTGGATCTTCCCTAGAGGCGGAGAGGAGCACAAATGGGTGTAAACAAATCAATATATTGATGAGAATATACTGGCAAGGCAGAAACAAAGAGAAGACAAGGTGGAAACAGAGAATGTGTGAGCCATATTTACTAGGAAATTCACACACAGTGTAAGTAGAAAAACAGGAAGACCATTTTATGAGAAGGAACTGACTACAAGATCAGATATTAAAAAGGTGAGAATGAACAGAGAAGGATTTATACCTGGAGTAGGGCGACAATTTAATAAAAACACAGAAAGAACAATCTGGAATCTACAGATATTACAAAGTTTACAAAGGTTGCAAACAACAAACCCAGGAAAGGACAGCCAGAGTGCTATCACTCCTAGAACATGGAAGGGAGCTTTAGAATGGCCTATTACAAGAAGAGGTGAGATAAGCAGAAGAGTTCCCCTGTAGAATGGGGTCTCAGGGGTCAAAATCAGCCCGGGGAGGGTGGCCGCTTGGCTCCCTTCCAGTTTTACATTTTATATAGGCCCTGGGGAGATCATTGTCCCTGAGGATCGGGGGGTCCACGCAGCCCCCGCCCCCCTTTAACCCTTTCGCTGCCAGGCCTTTTCCCCCTCAGGTACCAGGCATTATTTT
The DNA here is from genome assembly GCF_031143425.1 of Pleurodeles waltl. NCBI lineage: Eukaryota > Metazoa > Chordata > Amphibia > Caudata > Salamandridae > Pleurodeles > Pleurodeles waltl. The sequence goes on along the minus strand of NC_090446.1, from coordinate 1,403,853,572 downwards.
GGCATATATCGAGCAGTTCTTGCTTAGGCCCTCATAACTTTTTGTCCACATAAGCTACCCACGCCAAATTTGCGTCCTTTTTTTCCAACATTCTAGGGATTCTAGAGGTACCCAGAGTTTGTGGGTTCCCCTGAAGGAGACCAAGAAATTAGCCAAAATACAGCAACAATTGTGGTTTAAAAAAAGAAAAAGGGAAAAAAGGGCTGCAGAAGAAGGCTTGTGGTTTTTCCCTGAAAATTACACCAACAAAGGGTTTGCTGTGCTAAAATCACCAGCTTCCCAGCTTTCAGGAACAGGCAGACTTGAATCAGAAAACCCAATTTTTCAACACAATTTTGGCATTTTACTGGGACATACCCCATTTTTACTATTTTTTGTGCTTTCCCCCTCCTTCCAGTTAGTGACAGAAATGGGTGTAAAACCAATGCTGGATCCCAGTAAGCTAAACATTTCTGAAAAGTAAACAAAATCCTGAATTCAGCAAGGGGTAATTTGTGTATATCCTATCAGGTTTTCCTACAGAAAATAACAGCTGAAATAAAAAGAATATTGAAATTGAGGTGAAACAACTGCCATTTTTCTCAACGTTTTACTCTGTAACTTTTTCCTGCGATGTCAGATTTTTTAAAGCAATATACCGTTACGTCTTTTGGTTGCGGGGATATATAGGGCCTGTAGGTTTATCAAGAACCCTAGGTACCCAGAGCCATTAAATGAGCTGCGCCTTGCAATGGGTTTTCATTCTATACCGGGTATACAGCAATTAATTTGATAAAATATAAAGAGTAAAAAATAGGTATCAAGAAAACCTTTGCTTTTCCAGAATGGGCACACGATAAGGTGTTGAGAAGCAGTGGTTATTTGTACATCTCTGAATTTCGGGGTGCCCATACTAGCATGTGAATTACAGGTCATTTCTCAAATAGACGTCTTTTTTACACACTGTTTTACATTTGGAAGGAAAAAATATAGAGAAAGACAAGGGGCAATAACACTTGTTTTGCTATTCTGTGTTCCCCCAAGATTCCCTATAAAAATGGTATCTCACTTGTGTGGGTAGGCCTAATGCTTGCAACAGGAAACGCATCATGGACACATCACATTTTTACATTGAAATCTGCGTGTTTTTTACAAAGTGCCTAGCGGTAGATTTTGGATAGTAGCTCAGCTGGCAACTAGGGAAACCGACCAAACCTGTGCATTAGTGAAAACTAGACACCTAGGGGAATCCAATATGGGATGACTTGTGGGGCTTTCACCATGTTCTCTTACCCAGAATCCTTTGCAAACCTCAAAATTTGGCCCAAAAAACAAATTTTCCTCACATTTCTGTGACAGAAAGTTCTGGAATCTGAGAGGAGCCACAAATTTCCTTCCACCCAGCGCTCCCCTAAGTCTCCTTATAAAAATGGGTCCTCACTTGTGTGGGAAGGCCTAGCATCTGCAACAGGAAATGCCCCAAAACACAACCTGGACACATCACATTTTCCCAAAGAAAACAGAGCTGTTTTTTGGAAAGTGCCTAGCTGTAGATTTTGGCCTCTAGCTCAGCCGGCACCTAAGGAAACCTACCTAACCTGTGCATTTTTTATAAAGACACCGAGGGGAATCCAAGATGGGATGACGTGTGGGGCTCTCACCAGGTTCTGTTACCCAAAATCCTTTGCACACCTCAAAATTTGGCCAAAAATACACTTTTTCCTCACATTTCGGTGACAGAAAGTTCTGGAATCTGGGTAGGCCTAGTGCCCGCAAAAGGAAATGCCCCAAAACACTATGTGGACGCATCAACATTATCAAATACAAAACTACCTGTTTTTGCGGGGGGACCTGCGTTTTTGGTCCTGGGATCAGCAGCCATATAGGGAAACCTACCATACCCAAAGATTTCTGAAAACTAGACACCCGAGGGAGTCCAGGGAGGTGTGACTTGCTTGGATCCCCCAGTGTTTTCTTACCCAGAATCCTCAGCAAATCTCAAATTTAGCAAACAAATCACTTTTTTTCCCACATTTGTGTGTGGGATCGCTGCACTGGGACAAATTTCCTACCACCCAATGTTCCCCTCAGTCTCCCGGTAAAAATGATATGTCACTTGTGTAGGTGGGCCAAGTGACTGTGACAGGAAAGAGACAAAAACAGGTCAGAATTGAGGGGGAACCAAAGCGGATCCAAAAGGGCAGTTTGAAAAAAAAAACTTTTTAGGTTGACAAGTGGGGCAGAATGTTTATCAGTATAGATGCAACAATGCAGGGTGGTAGGAATTTTGTGGACTCCTGCAGATTCCGGAAAATGTGTGATTCCCTGCAAAATTGGAGGTTTGCAGGGCATTGTAGGTAGGAAAATGGTGCGGGATGCATGTGAAGCACACCACCCTGGACTCACCCAGATGTTTAGTTTTCAGATGTGTCTAGGTCTTTTGGATTTTTCTACATGGCAGAGTCCCAAATTCCAAAAAGTGCAGCCCTCACCATTCCAAGTGGGACGATTTTGAGAGTTAGCCAAGCTCTCATGGCCCAAATGCAAAACCTAAATCCAAAATAATCAAATGTTCTCTTGCTTGCTGTGGGATGAGATGTTTTAGTGTGCAGGGAGAGCTGAAAGACTTTTACCCTCTTCAGTTGGGGTGGGGGCATAACCATGTCCATACTGGTTGGTAGCCACCAAATCACTTTATTTTTTATTTTTATTCCCCTAGTAGGGTTTCGACCAACTCCCCTCCCCCGGGAGTGGATTGAGGGTAATTGCCCCATCTGCCCACCAGTGGGCAGAACAACTTTGTCCCCATTTATTTGGGGTAGGGCTATGGCCATACACCCACCCGCTTTTTTTGAAAAAAAATCTTCCCTTGTGTCTGGTGGGGTTTTAGATCGGCCTAATTAAAATAAGCCGATCTGCTCCCAAGGGGGGGGGGGGCAGAAATAGCCTAAAATAAATTTGCCCCCCAGGGGAGCGACCCTTGCCTAAGGGCTCGCTCCCCTTGTGTGAAACTGACCTAAAAAATCCCTGGTGTCTAGTGGCTTCTGCCCCCACTGGGGCAGGTTGGCCTAATCAATATAGGTTGATCTGATAGGCCTAATCAAATTATTGCCCACTTGGGAGCGACCCTTGCCTAAGGTGTTGCTCCCCTTGCGATACAACACACAAAAAAACAAAAAAGAACAATCTCTGATGTCTAGTGGATTCTGCCCCCCCTGGGGACACAACGGCCTGATCAATATAGGCCAGTCCCCCGAGGCCTGAGGCTAGCGCTTCCCCTGAGGGCCGGTCCCAGGACATAAAGGTTACTTCCGTGGTGTCTGAGTGCGCTGCCACGGACGTAACTATTACGTCCTTGGCAGGGAAGGGGTTAATGTTTTTATTTTGGCCCCAGGGAGGTGTTGGTCCCAGGGGCTTCAATCAGCCCCAGAAGGATCCACATGTGCACCCCCTCCCCCACATTTTTTAAAAGCAAGCCCCAGGGAGGTGGTGGTCCTGAGGCTCCCTTGAGCCCATTTGGTGGAGGGGTATACGTGCCTCTCTCCTTCAAAAAAATAATAAACCTTGGAGGGAGGTAGTGGTCCCTAGGGCTCAATAGAGTCTTAGGAGGGGGGCCCATGTTCCCCTCTCCTTTTAAAGAAATGTTTTGCCCGATTCGCTGACCCTCCATAAAATTTGGTGTAAATTAAAAAAATAATGCTTTTTTGCACTGCCAGGGTCCACTGGGGAATACAAATTTACTTAAACAAAAGATTATAGGGACGTTATAGCTAGGTTCACATTTTACTTACACAAAACCATAGAAATTCAGTTGTTATAGTTATTTCAAGTATCTATAACTCATGCCCTAAGGTAGCTATAACTTGCGCCCTCGCCATGCACCTGGGGAAGTTACCCCAGATATTACATCCATCATGACATCTCTATGACATCATTGATACTGTAACATCTGCAGTAAAGTTATTGATGAAAAAATTGTGCTTGGCGAGTGCTCGAATTATAGTTACCTTAGGGCACAAGTTATACTTACTTGAAATAACTCTAACTATAACAGCTGGATTTCTATGGTTTTGTGTGTTTAAAATCGGAACCTGCCCCGTAACAACCCTGTAACTTTTGGATTTTAGTAAATTTCGACGGATACATATATATATATATATATATGGATATATATATATATATATATATATATACATATTTGTATATATATATACGTATATATATATATATATATATATAGAGAGAGAGAGAGAGATAGAGAGAGCGCGAGCGAGATAGGAGAGAGAGAGAGAGGTTTTTAAGGTTTTTAATATATATAAAATCAAAGCTAACTCCAGACTGAACAAAAGGTCTGGTGTTGGCCTCCAGCCTTCTAGTTATTCTTGTTTGTTTTGTCATGGTTTTCGCAAAGCTTTATTGTTTGGGGATATGCTGGGCCCTCGTCAGTCTAAAAAAATTATTTTCTACAGGCAAACCTTCTTTTTTGTGTCACAAACCACACATTACCATAGTACTCCCGGGCACTGTAGAGAACTACTTTGTGTGTGGATGTGTTCTTTGTGAAAGGGTGGCATGCCGTAGTGAAGTCAGCCAATGGCTGAAGTGTGGTGACACATTTCCCCTTTATGAATGCTGAAGTGGGTGAAAGAAACATGTCAATGCCAACAACCTTAGACTAACGGACCAAGGCTTTCTCAAATCCCCAAAAATAACTATGGTAGACACATAATTATCTTGGCTAACACAGTGTTAGACCTGACAGCCTTAGGGTAGTCACCCCTAACTTTTTGCCTGCCTCCCTCCATTTTTTTGGACACTGTTTTTGCTGGTTTATAGACTCTGCGCACTTTACCACTGCTAACCAGTGCTAAAGTGCATATGCTCTCTCCCTTAAAACATGGTAACCTGGAATCATACCTGATTGGACTATTAATATACTTATAAGTCCCTAGTAAGGTGCACTTTATGTGCATAGGGCTGGTAAATTAAAAGCTACCAGTGGGCCTGCAGCACTGGTTGTGCCACCCACATAAGTAGCCCCTTTTTCCTTGTCTCAGGCCTGCCATTGCAAGGCCTGTGTGTGCAGTTTCACTGCCACCTCAACTTGGCATTTAAAAGTACTTGCCAAGCCTAGAACTCCCCTTTTTCTACATATAAGTCACCCCTAAGGTGTGCCCTAGGTAACCCCTCGGGCAGGGTGCTGTGTAGGTAAAAGGCAGGACATGTACCTGTGTAGTTATATGTCCTGGTAGTGTAAAACCCCTAAATTCGTTTTCACACTACTGAGAGTCCTGCTCCCTTCATAGGCTAACATTAGGGCTGCCCCCATACACTGTTGAAGTGGCAGCTTCTGATCTGAAAGGAGCAGGGAGGTCATATTTAGTATGGCCAGAATGGTAATACCAAGTCCTACTGACTGGTGAAGTCGGATTTAATATTACTATTCTAGAAATGCCACTTTTAGAAAGTGAGCATTTCTTTGCACTTAAATCCTTCTGTGCCTTACAATCCACGTCTGGCTGGGCTTGGTTGACAGCTCCTTGTGCATTCACTCAGACACACCCCAAACACAGGGTACTCAGCCTCACTTGCATACATCTGCATTTTGAATGGGTCTTCCTGGGCTGGGAGGGTGGAGGGCCTGTGCTCACACAAAGGACTGCCACACCCCCTACTGGGACCCTGGCAGACAGGAGTAAACTGAAAGGGGACCTGGTGCACTTCTTAGCCACTCTTTGAAGTCTCCCCCACTTCAAAGGCACATTTGGGTATAAAACAGGGCCTCTGCCCTACCTCATCAGACACTTGCTGGAGAAGAAACCTGAACCAGAAACTACATCCTGCCAAGAAGAACTGCCTGGCTGCTCAAAGGACTCACCTGTCTGCTTTCTACAAAGGACTGCTGCCTTGCTGTTGCCCTGCTGTCTTGCTGAACTCTTGTCTGGCTGTGAAAGTGCTCTCCAAGGGCTTGGATAGAGCTTGCCTCCTGTTCCTTGAAGTCTCAGGACCAAAAAGACTTCTTCCTTTCACTTGGACGCTCCGTGCGCCGAAAATTTCGACGCACAGCTTGTTTTGCGGCGAGAAAAACGCCGCACACCGACGCTGATCGATGCGACGCCCTCGGGACGATCGAGACTTCGACGCACAACCTCGCAAGGACAAAGCCGCCCGACTTTCCAGGAGAAATCGACGCGACGCCTACCGTGAGCGCGAAACTTTGACGCACGGCCTCGCAAGGACAACGCCGCCCGACTTCCAAGGAGAAATCGACGCGACGCCTACCGTGAGATCGAAACCTCGACGTGCAGCCCCGCAGAACGACGCGCAGCCGGAAAACAAGCAGGAGAATCCACGCACAGACCCGGGACATCTGGTAATCCCCGCGACCCACAAAAAGAGACTGTCTGCGCGCCGGCAAACGACGCCCGACTTCCCCGCGTGGAAAAGAACAACGCAAGTCTGTGTGTGCTGAGGAGAAATCGACGCACACACCCCTTTTTCCGCGCACCTCTTCTCCTGTGGCCCTCTGAGGAGATTTCCCACCAGAAACCAGGTACTCTGTGCTTGAAAGACACTTTATTGCTTTTTAAAGACCTAAGACACTTTATATCACTTCCCTGTGATATTTTTACAATTTTCCATTGCAACTTTATTCTTTTTGACCTACAATTATCCTGATAAATATTTTATATTTTTCTAAACACTGTGTGGTGTATTTTTGTGGTGCTATATGGCGGTATTGTATGATTTATTGCACAAATACTTTACACATTGCCTTCTAAGTTAAGCCTGACTGCTCGTGCCAAGCTACCAGAGGGTGGGCACAGGATAATCTTGGATAGTGTGTGACTTACCCTGACTAGAGTGAGGGCTTTTGCTTGGACAGAGGGTAACCTGACTGCCAACCAAAAACCCCATTGCTAACATTGGTGATCAGCGGTGAGGATAGGACTTGTATTTGTGCAGTGACATACAGTAGCTAAGTATTTCACTACCTACCCACAGTTGAAGGTCAACTTGGTTTTTTCTCTTTTTGAAAATCCGTTTTTTTTCCTGACAATTTTCAAAAACTAAATCCTCACTCAACATGTCTCTGACTGGGTCTCAGACAGGGGACTTTGACCTAGTCCAGTTGGATACATACACGGTCAAACAACTAAGAGGATTCTGCAGGGCATTAAGGGTACCCACCCAAGGGGCCTCCAGAAAGGAGGACTTTCAAGTGGCGCTGAGGGCCTGGGCAGAAGCCCATTTAGAGGATGATGAGGAAGAGGAGCCAGAAAATGGCCCCTCAGAAGGATTTTCACTATCTATGGATGGTGTTACCACTGCAATTGTGCACCCTTCCAGACCAGGGAGCAGTGTCTCCATGCAAAGCCTGACCGCAGAGGAAAGGAGAGAGGAAAGGGAGTTCCAATTGCAAATGGCAAAACTGAAAATTGAGGCGCAACAGGAGGAAAGGAGGGCAGAAAGAGAAGCCAAACAAGCTGAGGCTGAAAGAGCAGCCAAACAGATTGAAGCTGAAAGAACAGCCAAACAGATTCAAGCAGAAGCTGAAAGGGCAGCCAGACAAGCAGAAGCTGAAAGAGCAGCCAAACAAGTGGAAGCTGAAAGAGCTTTGGCTGAAAAGAAACTATTGTTGGCTCATGAACTGAGTCTCAAGGAGCTGGAGATCAAGGCAAGACAGTCTGAATCCAGCAATAATGGTGGCAGCATACAGACAGGACCTGCTGGAGAAAAGAAGGTTCGTATACCCAAAAATGTGGTGCCCAGTTTTGTGGTGGGAGATGACATAGATAAATGGTTAGCTGCTTATGAAGTTGCACTAAGGGCTCATGAGGTTCCTGAAGGGCAATGGGGGGTAGCTATGTGGGGTTATGTGCCGCCATTGGGGAGGGACACACTTCTCACATTGGATCCACCGGATCAAAACACCTACCCACTCCAGAAAGCCACTTTACTTGCCAAGTTTGGGCTGACCCCTGAGGGATACCGTCAGAGGTTCAGGGACAGCACCAAACAAACCACACAAACATGGGTAGATTTCTTTGATTTCTCTAGTAAGGCACTGAATGGATGGGTGCGGGGCAACAAAGTAGCAGATTATAAAGGTTTATATGACTTGATCCTGAGAGAGCATATGCTTAATGTTACTTATACAGATTTGCGCCAGCACCTAGTGGATAGTAAGCTGACTGATCCCAGGAAGCTTGCTGAGGAGGCGGACCTCTGGGTTAGCACCAGAGTGTCTAAAAAGGTACCTGGGGGGGACTCCCACAAAGGTGGTCAGGGTTCCCAACAGAAGAAAGAGGGGGGAGATAAACTTACAGATAAGGAACTCTCTAAAGGCCCCCAAAAGAATTCCCAGGGAGGGGGTGGCAACCCTTCCTTTTCCAGATTTGGGAAAAAGCCAGGGACATTTGACAAGTCAGGAAAATCTAGCCCCAAATGCATGGAGTGTTACCAATATGTTCACTACAAAGGCGATCCACAGTGCCCCAAGAGGGCACCGTCCACTACCGGACAGGCACCTGGGTTGACTAGTGTAGCACTCGGGGGGGAGATGGACCCAACTAGCTTTGGGGAGCAGGTAGAGATTTCCCTAGTGTCCCTGGGAGAAGGAGAAATGGTGCCCAAGGCCCACATGCCCAGAAATACTTCCAAGTACCAGCAGTGGGTCACCATTGATGGGCATAGGGTGGAGGCTCTGCGTGACACAGGAGCCAGTATGACTACTATCAAGAGTCAGCTGGTGTCAGCAGAGCAGATAATACCTAATACATTCCACCAGGTCAGAGTAGCTGACAATCGCGAGAGTCACCTACCGGTGGCTCTGGTTCCCTTTGAGTGGGGGGGGGGTCTCTGGTACTCTGAAAGTAGCTGTGAGTCCTGCCATGCCTGTAGATTGTCTGTTAGGCAATGACCTTGAGCACACTGCTTGGAAAGAAGTGGAGCTCAGGTCTCACCTGGAGATGTTAGGGTTACCTGAGTGGGTCTGCATGACCACACGGTCCATGGCTGACGAGAGGGAAGTCAAGGGCATCTGGAGCCTGGAACGATGGCCCAGAGAGCTGCCAGGAGGAGGGACCAGGGGTGCGGGAAACCGGCCCCAGCTGTTCCCACAGTGGCTGACGGGGCTCCTGAGGAGGAGGCTTCCGAGCCAACTGGGGAAGACATTGCCGCCCTAGGTGACTTACCTGAGCTTGCTGGCTGGCAAGTTGAGGGTGGACCCACCAGGGAGGAATTCTGCAAGGCGCAGAAAGAATGTCCCACTCTAGAAGGTTTGAGGAAACAAGCCTCAAACCAGGCAGCCGGCGACGCCTCTGGCGATCACCACCTATATTGGGAGAATGATCTCCTCTACAGTGAGCCTAAGGTTCCGGGCTTTGGGGCAGCACGTGTGCTGGTGGTCCCCCAATGTTACCGAGCCTTCCTACTGGGTCTGGCTCACGACATTCCCCTGGCAGGACATTTGGGGCAGGGCAAGACCTTTAACAGGCTTGTCACCCACTTTTATTGGCCCAAAATGAGGACACACTCAGACAAGTTCTGCAGATCCTGTCCTACCTGCCAGGCCAGTGGTAAAGCAGGAAAAAGGGTTAAAACCCCCCTGATTCCACTTCCTGTCGTTGGCACCCCCTTTGAAAGGGTGGGCATCGACATTGTTGGTCCCTTGGACCCCAAAACTGCCTTAGGCAACAGGTTCATCCTGGTTTTGGTGGACCATGCCACCCGTTACCCAGAGGCAATCCCTCTAAGGACAGTAACTGCACCGGTGGTGGCCAGAACCCTGATGGGGATATTTACCCGTGTGGGATTCCCCAAGGAAATAGTGTCTGACAGAGGCACTAACTTCATGTCTGCATACATGAAGTCTCTGTGGGATGCGTGTGGTGTAACTTACAAGTTCACCACACCCTATCACCCCCAGACGAATGGTCTTGTGGAGAGATTCAACAAGACCCTGAAAGGCATGATTGGTGGCCTCCCTGAGGCCATGAGGCGTAAGTGGGACGTCCTCTTACCATGCCTTCTCTTTGCTTATAGAGAGGTCCCCCAGAGAGGGGTAGGGTTCAGTCCCTTTGAACTTCTCTATGGGTACCGTGTCAGGGGACCCTTAAGCATTGTCCAGGAGGGATTGGAGAAAGCTCCAAAGACACCCCCTCAGGATGTGGTCAGCTATATGTTGGCCCTCTGCAACCAGATGACCCGCTTCTGGAAAGAAGCCCAAGATAACCTTGAGGCCAGTCAAGAGGTGATGAAACAATGGTATGACCAGAAGGCCACCCTGGTAGAGTTTCAACCTGGAGACAAAGTGTGGGTAATGGAGCCAGTAGAGCCCAGAGCTCTCCAGGACCGCTGGTCTGGCCCATTTGAAATAAAGGAGCGGAAAGGGGAGGCCACTTACCTAGTGGACCTCAAAACCCCTAGGAATCCCCTAAGGGTGCTCCATGTGAACCGACTAAAAGCTCATTTTGAGAGGTCGGAGATCAACATGCTTCTGGTCACAGATGAAGGAACGGAAGAGGAGAGTGAACCTCTCCCCGACCTCCTCTCTGCCCAAGAAGGTGATGGGTCAGTAAGCGGGGTCATTCTGTCTGACTCCCTGACTCTAAATCAGAAAGGAGACTGTTATGAGCTGTTGGAGCAGTTCTCCCCCCTGTTCTCCCTTACTCCTGGGCTGACCCACCTCTGTGTTCATGATATTGACACAGGTGACAGTCTCCCTGTGAAAAACAAAATTTACAGGTTGTCGGATAAGGTGAAGGCCAGCATCAAGGAAGAGGTCTCCAAGATGTTGACTCTAGGGGTCATTGAGAAATCCAGTAGTCCCTGGGCCAGCCCAGTGGTATTGGTCCCTAAGGCTACTGCCCCAGGTGCAAAGCCAGAACTCCGGTTCTGTGTGGACTACCGGGGTCTCAACTCAGTCACACGGACTGATGCTCACCCCATCCCCCGAGCTGATGAGCTCGTGGACAGGCTAGGCACTGCCAAGTTCCTGAGTACGTTTGATCTTACTTCAGGGTACTGGCAGATCGGCCTAACTGAGGGGGCCAAGGAAAGATCCGCATTTTCAACCCCGGATGGCCATTACCAGTTCCGGGTGATGCCGTTTGGGTTGAAAAATGCCCCCGCTACCTTCCAACGGTTGGTTAACGGGGTCCTAGCTGGCAAGGATGCCTTCTGTGCAGCCTACCTGGATGACATAGCTGTCTACAGTTCCAGCTGGGAGGAACACCTGCTTCACCTCAAGGAGGTGCTTCAGGCCCTGCAACAGGCAGGCCTGACCATCAAGGCCAGTAAGTGCCAGATTGGGCAGGGTTCCGTGGTGTACTTAGGACACCTAGTGGGTGGTGGCAAGGTGCAGCCACTCCAGGCCAAGATTGAAACTATCAAGGCCTGGCAACCACCCCGAACACAGACGGAGGTGAGAGCCTTTCTAGGCCTCACGGGATACTACCGCCGATTTGTCAAGGGCTATGGTACCATTGTAACACCCTTAACAGAACTCACTTCCAAGAAGCAACCTAGGTTGGTGAATTGGACAGAGGCTTGTCAGAAAGCCTTTGACGCCCTGAAGGAAGCCATGTGCACGGCCCCCGTACTCATGGCCCCTGACTACTCCCAGGAATTTATCGTGCAGACAGACGCTTCAGAGCATGGCATAGGGGCAGTCCTAGCACAGCTGAATGAGGAGGGCAGAGATCAACCGGTAGTCTTTATTAGCAGAAGGCTATTACCACGGGAACAGAGGTGGAGTGCTATTGAACGAGAAGCTTTTGCTGTGGTCTGGGCACTGAAGAAGCTAAGACCCTACCTGTTTGGGACTCACTTCCGGGTTCAGACAGACCACAGGCCCCTCAGATGGCTCATGCAGATGAGGGGTGAGAATCCAAAACTCTTGAGGTGGTCCATTTCCCTACAGGGGATGGACTTTACGGTGGAACATCGCCCAGGGGTTGACCACGCCAATGCTGATGGTCTCTCCAGGTACTTCCGCCTTAGCGATGAGAGCTCCCAGGAGGTCGGGTAGCTCTCCCCACTTTCAGCTGGGGAGGACACATGTTAGACCTGACAGCCTTAGGGTAGTCACCCCTAACTTTTTGCCTGCCTCCCTCCATTTTTTTGGACACTGTTTTTGCTGGTTTATAGACTCTGCGCACTTTACCACTGCTAACCAGTGCTAAAGTGCATATGCTCTCTCCCTTAAAACATGGTAACCTGGAATCATACCTGATTGGACTATTAATATACTTATAAGTCCCTAGTAAGGTGCACTTTATGTGCATAGGGCTGGTAAATTAAAAGCTACCAGTGGGCCTGCAGCACTGGTTGTGCCACCCACTTAAGTAGCCCCTTTTTCCTTGTCTCAGGCCTGCCATTGCAAGGCCTGTGTGTGCAGTTTCACTGCCACCTCAACTTGGCATTTAAAAGTACTTGCCAAGCCTAGAACTCCCCTTTTTCTACATATAAGTCACCCCTAAGGTGTGCCCTAGGTAACCCCTAGGGCAGGGTGCTGTGTAGGTAAAAGGCAGGACATGTACCTGTGTAGTTATATGTCCTGGTAGTGTAAAACCCCTAAATTCGTTTTCACACTACTGAGAGTCCTGCTCCCTTCATAGGCTAACATTAGGGCTGCCCCCATACACTGTTGAAGTGGCAGCTGCTGATCTGAAAGGAGCAGGGAGGTCATATTTAGTATGGCCAGAATGGTAATACCAAGTCCTACTGACTGGTGAAGTCGGATTTAATATTACTATTCTAGAAATGCCACTTTTAGAAAGTGAGCATTTCTTTGCACTTAAATCCTTCTGTGCCTTACAATCCACGTCTGGCTGGGCTTGGTTGACAGCTCCTTGTGCATTCACTCAGACACACCCCAAACACAGGGTACTCAGCCTCACTTGCATACATCTGCATTTTGAATGGGTCTTCCTGGGCTGGGAGGGTGGAGGGCCTGTGCTCACACAAAGGACTGCCACACCCCCTACTGGGACCCTGGCAGACAGGAGTAAACTGAAAGGGGACCTGGTGCACTTCTTAGCCACTCTTTGAAGTCTCCCCCACTTCAAAGGCACATTTGGGTATAAAACAGGGCCTCTGCCCTACCTCATCAGACACTTGCTGGAGAAGAAACCTGAACCAGAAACTACATCCTGCCAAGAAGAACTGCCTGGCTGCTCAAAGGACTCACCTGTCTGCTTTCTACAAAGGACTGCTGCCTTGCTGTTGCCCTGCTGTCTTGCTGAACTCTTGTCTGGCTGTGAAAGTGCTCTCCAAGGGCTTGGATAGAGCTTGCCTCCTGTTCCTTGAAGTCTCAGGACCAAAAAGACTTCTTCCTTTCACTTGGACGCTCCGTGCGCCGAAAATTTCGACGCACAGCTTGTTTCGCGGCGAGAAAAACACCGCACACCGACGCTGATCGACGCGACGCCCTCGGGACGATCGAGACTTCGACGCACAACCTCGCAAGGACAAAGCCGCCCGACTTTCCAGGAGAAATCGACGCGACGCCTACCGTGAGCGCGAAACTTTGACGCACGGCCTCGCAAGGACAACGCCGCCCGACTTCCAAGGAGAAATCGACGCGACGCCTACCGTGAGATCGAAACCTCGACGCGCAGCCCCGCAGAACGACGCGCAGCCGGAAAACAAGCAGGAGAATCCACGCACAGACCCGGGACATCTGGTAATCCCCGCGACCCACAAAAAGAGACTGTCTGCGCGCCGGCAAACGACGCCCGACTTCCCCGCGTGGAAAAGAACGACGCAAGTCTGTGTGTGCTGAGGAGAAATCGACACACACACCCCTTTTTCCGCGCACCTCTTCTCCTGTGGCCATCTGAGGAGATTTCCCACCAGAAACCAGGTACTCTGTGCTTGAAAGACACTTTATTGCTTTTTAAAGATCTAAGACACTTTATATCACTTCCCTGTGATATTTCTACAATTTTCCATTGCAACTTTATTCTTTTTGACCTACAATTATCCTGATAAATATTATATATTTTTCTAAACACTGTGTGGTGTATTTTTGTGGTGCTATATGGTGGTATTGTATGATTTATTGCACAAATACTTTACACATTGCCTTCTAAGTTAAGCCTGACTGCTCGTGCCAAGCTACCAGAGGGTGGGCACAGGATAATCTTGGATAGTGTGTGACTTACCCTGACTAGAGTGAGGGCTTTTGCTTGGACAGAGGGTAACCTGACTGCCAACCAAAAACCCCATTTCTAACACACAGACTTTAAAAAAGTCAATCAATCTGGCACTGGATGCAAGCCTCTTGGATTTGAGAAAAAAGAAATGAAGAAAGAAGGAAGGAAAGAGAAGGAAGAAAAGAAAAGAAGAAAAAAGGAAAGAAACAACAATGGAAGGCAGGAAAGAAAGTATGAAAGAAAGAAGGCAAGAATGAAGGGTGACAAGAAAGAAGGCAAGAAAGAAACAAGAGCAGAGGAAAAAGAAAGAAAAACAAAAGAAAGAATTAAAAAAGAGGAGAGGAAAACAAGTAAAAAAATAACAGTACAGAACAGCTTCAAATGCACACAATTTGGTACACTGCAATAGCAGCATTCTGAAGGGCAAAACACTCCAAAAGGAAATTACAACAGCACTGGCAGGAGAAGGGATCTAATAAAGACTATGTGCACGGTGTTCACAACAGGCTCATTCTACTATCACATCAGGCTCTAAACACAAGGGCAATACTAAAGTAATTATACATCAAAAATAAAAACACTGGCACTTAAGGGAACTAGTTTGTGTGCTGATATGCTTCTTGTGAAACAGGAAAAATGCAGTCATTTAGAGTGAAGTTAACCAAAGTGAAGTAGACCAATAGATGAGGAGAGGTGGCTGAGAACCTCTATATGCACAATGTAATACATATTTTAGCAAAATCAAAAGGTCTTGGCTAACACCAAACCTAAAAATGGTGAGGCTGTCAATGTACACGTTTCCCCAAACATCCCCTTTCTGTGCATGCTGATAATTTTAGAAAAAAAGTAAAACTAGCTCACATTTTTTGCTGTTATCTTGTCTTTTTGTTGCATCTGTAATGATGATCTGTGACCTGCCTTTCACCTTGGCTGCTGGCTCTGGCAGCAGTCGTGAGGTCAGAATGCAATGGAAATAACAGTTGAGCATCTACGTAATTTTATTATAACAGGTGACTAGAGATATAATAAGTTGCATGTAATAAGGAAATAAGGGCCAGATGTAGCAAAGGGTTTTTCCCATTTTGTGTCAATGGGGAAATGTGTTCGTACATATGGACCTAAGAGTTGGGCTTTTACACGGGATTTGCAGACGCACATGTACAATACAGTAAACAAATCCCAAACAGGCTCGACAGGTGTCTTGCCTACTACAGGACTGTGTCTAAGCACTGAGTTTGTCATTGCCGTGACCATGGCTCACATAATCTGATGCTGATGTCGCCCACTTATTATATACTGTTCTGCATCAGGTTTGCAAGCTGGTTGAATGAAGCTAACCCATGAGAGTGATTATCATAATGGCCTTTGCTGTATGTTGTCTTTTATTCCACAGCAATAAAAGGTTGGCACATTAAGGGGCATATTTAAGATAAGTGTTCCACTTTTCTTGTGCCCTTTACCGCCCACTACCGCCACCATGTGTGTGACATATTTATAATACAGCGCACCATGGCGCAGGGTAGGGGGCAATAGCATCATTTTTCATGATGCTATTGATGTACTCTGCAGGAGTAGTACTAAAATATTGGCGCTACTCCTGCAGAGTACATAGGGGCCAATTATAAATAATGGAAGCCCCCTTTTAACTCCTGCTCTGAGTAGGTGTAAAAATGCCATAAGAAATGCCATAAAAAGTCTGTTAGATTTCCTTGTGTCATTTTTTCGCCCCCCTAACGGAGGAATGCCTCCTTTGCATACATTATGCCTGGCGCTGGCATAATGTAGCGCAAAGGGTTACAAAGTGGCGAAATGCATGCATTGCACCACTTTGTAAATGTGGCGTGAGGATTTTGGCCTGGTTGGGCCACATTAGCGTAAAAAAAAATTACACTGATGTGGGGCAAGGTGGCGCTAAGGGCTTATAAATATGCCCCTAATTATTTCGGCTTAAAGCTCATGTCCCACCCCATTGCTAAGTAATAGAATTCCTGAATTCGAGACCCCTCACGCTAATGATAACTGCAAGTTACATAAGTATTACAAAAAATACAATCCTTCACTAGCGCTTACCAGTGGCAGGGCATGTCCAAAATACCTCTTTCCCTCTTTCCATCCTCGAGGGAGAGAAATCCCATCTTCATACTGTGCTGGGAGCCACCGAGCGAATGCTCTGTCTGCAGCTCCTAGCCAAGGCCTCCTCCTGCGAGAGAAAAGCAGATAATCTTGTTCATCTATTTAAGTAGAATAAAGCAAAGTCAATTCCAGGGCACTTGTAAAAAAAACCATGTTAACCAATGCACTGGATAGTATGTGCCTCTATAAAAGTACCAAACTGCAGTTGGCCCCGGTGAGGCAGAAGCAGCAAGAAACCAGACGTTCTTGTTTTTATAGAACATGCATCTCCAACGAGTAGCTCGTGAGCTACTGTTAGCAGCCAGGCTACTTGTGAGTAGCTCTCCTGTGTGCAGCCCATCCGAGTAAATGAAGGATTTTGCTTGGTTGAATTAAAAAATACCTCCCAAAATTGAAGAGTGTATTCAGGGTGAAATTGTGTGTATTTTTCAGAACCCATAACTTGATGTTTGGAGGAAAATGGTAAATTTCCAAAATATATTTAAAGCAGATATTTGAGTGATGAATCACGAGCCGCTGGAGAGACTTATTACTGATATTTTGATCTTGAAGTTAGGGGCATTGCAGCTGTGGCTGTCTTGTAGTAATCATGTAGAGGCAGTCCAACTTGATAAGGCCTTTTCACATTACTGATGGAAACCCTGCCTGATACACTGAGGTGATCGCTACTGGTAATTTTTCATAGGGTGGCCACTAATATAATCTTGCTTGGCATAACTTTTAATTCAATATAAAAATATTCACAGCTTGATGTATTTTTCATTAAACATTAGTAGGTCCTATTACCAAAAGATGCCTGGAAGAAAGGCAATTTCAGTTAAATTAATGGAAAGTTATTTTTATTTCTAATATTAATTTGTTTTTTTTACAGCCCGGTTTTGTCTCTCACTTGTCTGACAGAGCGTTTTACAGATAGGCAGTCTTGTTCACATCAACAAGAGAAAACCAGAATACACTACGGGTCCTGTCTGAATAACCTAGTTAAGTTCCTGGTATTTCCATCCCATCTCTACAGAGTTACCTGAATATCTATCTCTCATGGCAGTGGGGGAAGGGAAGGTGAAGTAAGGAGAAGAAATGCAGTATTACCAGGTGAATTGAGAGAACACAAAACAAGCACCCGTGTAAGTGTGCCTGTTTGCATGTGTTTGTCAGTTTAAGTGCCAGGTTGTGTTTATTATTGGGAGTATGACTGCATGCATACCTCTGTGAGTATCTGTACCTGTGAGCGCATTTGCTTATGTGTATTTCCGTTGTGTGTATTTGCTTGTATCCGTGCCTGTGTTTGTGTGTATTATGGATGAATTTGTGTGTCTTTGTGTGTAATGTGGTTGTGTTTATGTCAGTGTATGTGTATGTGTATGTGTATGTGAGGGTGCCTGCATGTCTGTGTTTGTGTGTGTATTTGTGGTCATGTTTGTGCATGTATGTGCCTGTGTGTGTCCCCCTATGGGCTATTGAGGTGTGTGCTTAAAGTGAGGGGACATTGTGCTCTTGTGCAGCCCTGCAGATAACCTCTTGAAAGCCTCGTCCACCAGTGTATGTCTTCTGTCCCTTTACTGACACCCGGTATGTGTACAGGAATGGACACCATGTTGAAATCAAGAAAACGCATCTTCAGCTACAGGACAAGCTTTTTTTAGCAGACTGTCAGGACAGGGTGGCAAGGGGCAAGAAATAATGTCGTAAGGTGCTGCAGCTAATAAAGCTAGAAAAAGTACTGTGATGCAGCCAGCTCAGTCACAGCGATTTTTTGTTATGGTGAGTGGGAGTGGGTCAACATGGACAGAGGGAGGAGGGTGGGAGGGGGCAGCAAGATGACAGACAGCAGAAGGGCAGAAGTAGGTAGCAAAATGACACACAGGAAGAGGAAGGTGGCAGGGGACAGCAAACTGACAGACAGTTGGAGGAGGGCACACTGAGGTAAGGAACATGAGGGACAACGGGAGAAGGGCAGGAGGGTGCACCAGGATGACAGACAGCACCAAGAAAGCAGGAGGGTCCAGCACGATTATGGACATTGAGGTAAGGGTGGAGGTGGAGGAGGATGGGGCAAGCAATGCCATGGAGTAGGGAAGACGGATTGTAAACACATGTACAACATGGAAAAGCTATTGAAAAGAAGACTATTTTGCCACCCATAGGGAGCCCATGCAAAGGGTTTTGCAGGCCTGCCATTGCAGTCTGTGTGAACTGAGTGCATGCACCTGTTTTTCACTATAGGGCACTGCACCAGATCACTATAAGTCACCTCTATGGTAGGCCTTCCCAGCCCAGAGGGCAGGGTGCATGGACTAGCAGAGGTGGCCCCACAAACTCCAGACCCACTTTCCTGGACTTAATGAGTGCGGGACGGCATTTTACATGTGTACTGGACATAGGTCACTACCTAGTCCAGCTACATAATGGTAACTTTGAACCTAGGCATGCTTGGTATCAAACATGTTAGTGTCATGCCTCAATACTTTTGTAAGTATTGGTTATAAGATTCCATGCACTCTGGGGGCTCCTTAGAGGACCCCCAGTATTGCTCCCACAGTCTTCTGAGATTTTAAAGGCAGCCCCAGCTGCTGCCATCTCACAGACAGGTTTCTGCCCTCCTGTTGCTTGAGCAGCTCAAGCCCATGAAAGCAGAACTAAGGATTTCCTTTGGGAGAGGGGTGTTGCACCCTCTCCCTTTGGATATAGGTGTTGCATGGCTTGCCTCCCCAAGCCACTGGTATGCTTTGAAGGGCACATTTGGTGCCCTCTGTGCATAAACCAGTCTACACGGGTTCAAGGACCTCCAGTCTCTGCTCTGGCGTGAAACTGAACAATGGAAAGGGGGGTGACCACTCCCCTGTCTATCACCATCCCAGGGGTGGTGCCCAGTGCTCCTCCATAGGGTCCCTGGGTTCTGCTATCTTGAATCCAAGGTTGGCAGGGAACTCTGGAAGCATGTGAGTGACCAGGCATGTGAGTGATCAGAGCTCCCTCCTGATAGGTGGTCACTCAACTAGGTGACTAATCGCTCTTTCAGGGCTATTTTGGGTCTCTCCTTTGGGTGTTTCCTCAGATTCAGCTTGCAAAGATTTCAGCAGGATCCCTTACTTCGACTTCTGACCAAAGAAACTGCATCTGGACTCTCCAGGACCCGACAATCTAGATAAAGACTTCGGGGATCATTATGAGCACAGCAGTAAACACCGCCGTGTTCATGCTGGCGGTCTTTTCATAGACCGCCAGCCCCCTTGAGACCCCGCCTGCCGAATTATAAACATTCTGTTGGGCCGGTGGGTGGAAACAGTGTTTCTGCCCACCAGCCAGACTGCTCCACATGGAGCCATCGTCAATGCCTCAGTGCGGCAGGTGCAGCAGCACCTGTCGCACAGATCACTGTCCGTAAATCGGGCAGTGACCTGCGTGACAGGGCACTGCACGGGGGCCCCTGCACTGCCCATGCCAAATGCATGGGCAGTGCAGGGGCCCCGAGGAGGGGCCCCAGACCACCCCTTCCGCCAGCCTTTTCTTAGCGGGCAAACCCGCTAGGGAGAGGCTGGAGGAAAAAGGGTTCTTTATACGCAGGGCAGCACTGCTTGCAGCGCTGCCCTTTCGGATAACATGGTAGCCTGGGGGTGGTGGAAGGCCTCCTGTGGCGGTCCCCACAGCCTTCATTATTTGGTGGCTGAGACCACCATGCAGGTGACGGTCATTACCGCTGCCACCGGCATAGTTCATTATGAGGGCCTTCGTCTTCAACATTGTTTCTCTGGCTCCTTCCAGCTTCTGCAACATTTCCCTGGTTGTGCATCCTCTGAGGACAGCCCATCTTAGAGTGAATGAGTCACTCCCCTGCATCTTCAGGCACTAACAGCAACGATGACCGGCTGCGTGGATCCCTCTCCTGCTGAGCTGTGTGAATCCTGCAACAAGGGTGGATTGTCAGAAGTGGTCCAGAAAGTCCTCTCTACCAGCTGTCCAACTTGGGCGGAGGTAAGCCCTTGCCTTCCCACACAGAGCAGTATCCCCATGCACTGAGTCCTTTGCAGCTGCCAAGGCTTGTTGGTACTTCTTCCAAGGGGTCTTCAGTCTTCGAGTAGCTCCAGCCCCAAGCACTCCTCCCTGTGATGCACAGCTCCCTGAGTGACTCTCTTGCGGCGTGGGACTCCTTTTCATAGTGCTGACGGGCTCCATTTGCACCTCCTGTGTCCCCGTCCTGTCGGACTCCTGAGAGTGCTGCCTGTGCTTCTGTGGGCTCTCTGTGATGCTGAGGGCCCCCTCTGGCTCTCTCACCTGGGTTGAGTCCTCCTGGGCCTTGCTGGTCCCTCGTAGCACCACTTTCCGTCAACAGCAAGTTTTGCCTGTACCAAGGCTTGGTGGTGGAATTCGGACACGCAAACCTGAATGGAATGTTCCTTCCGGTGCGGGACATCACATGTATCCTTTAGGAATTCGACTTCTACTTCACGGCTGCAGTGCTGACTTTCCTTCTTCACCATCGAGAAACTCCTGCAGTCCTCAGGTTGGTGGGTAGGGGATCCTGCCCCCACTGGACCCTGCTGTGTCTTATTGACTTGGTCCCCTCTTTCCACAGGTCTTCCTTCTCAGGAATCCATTGTTGGTTTCTTTCAGTCATCTCTGGGTTTTGCAATTCTCTTCTTTTCTTCTAAGTGGGGTTTACTCCTGCTTTCCTGGTTGCTGAGGGGTGTTGTGGTACTTACCTTTGTGCTTTCCTGATACCCCCAGCAACCCTCTACACACTCCACTTACCTAGGTGGGGGTGACACTCTCACATTCCATTTTATTACTATATGGTGTGTGCTCTGCGTAGGTCCACTATTCTCTATTTTGTTATACACTAATTGCACTATTCTTATGCCTATTTCTGACAACTAGTGCATATATCTTGTGTATTACTTACCTCCTAAGGGAGTATTGCCTCTATAGTAATTTTGGTGTTGTGTTACCATAATAAGGTACCTTTATTTTTGGAACACTGAGTGTATTCCTTCATGTGTGTAAGTGCTGTGTGACTACAGTGGTATTGCATGAGCTTTGCATGTCTCCTAGATAGGCCTTGGCTGCTCATCCACAGCTACCTCTAGAGAGCCTGGCTTCTAGACACTGCCTATATATCACTCATAGGGGATACCTGGACATGATATAAGGTGTAAGTACCTTAGGTACCCAACACACACCAGGCCAGCTTCCTACACTGCGCATTAAGGATAATGCATAAGGAATATGTCACTATGTCTATATATTTGCAAAGTGTCATACCCTAGGCAATTATTGGCCTTGAATAATAAAAAAAGCAGCACTTTCAGACCTTTAGGTTTACCTGTGTTTCACGTTATCATTCTAGTTGTTCTTACTCTAATTAAAAATGCAGAAAATACCTGGAATGTTAAGCTCCAAATAATTAAGATAATATGAAATTGTAAAAGTAAAGCAGAAGGCATATCTAATGTGGAAAATGTATTCACTACATTACTTTCCATACATCTAGCACTTTAATCCCACTCTTTCCTTATTAGGTTTTACCTACTGGCATTATTTAATTTGTGAAATAATATGTGCCGGTGATTATAGCTCTGCTCAGATGCCATTGACTGGTGAAATATATAGTCCACATGCCTAAAACCAAGGCTGTTGAACTCTTAAATCCACTTCATGCCTCTTTAATCCACAAACTTTGACCACCACTTGGACGTTTCACTGCCACAACTCAACTTCCCTTCACTGCTGAAGAATGAATCCTAACCTTATTGCCCTCCATCACCACCACCAAATTTGCTGTTGCATGAACACCATCCACTGTGGTTCCCCATCTGACCATTGGCCCCCACTATCACTTCACCAAAGGACTCCTACTGAGCAGCGAAGAACTAGCATCCATCCACAACACCGCCAATGACACAGCCTCAATACCAGGCACCAGAAAGGCGGCCACCGTCACACCCCTGCTCATGAAAACATCCACTGACCCAGCCATGCTTTCCAGCTACAGACCTGTCTTTCTTCTGACATACCCAGCAAAGGGCTTAGACAAACTAAACAACCAAATCCTCACTGACAACATCAGCAAACACTAGCTCCTCATTGCCACGCAGTCCAGA
Organism: Pleurodeles waltl; assembly: GCF_031143425.1. Taxonomy (NCBI): domain Eukaryota; kingdom Metazoa; phylum Chordata; class Amphibia; order Caudata; family Salamandridae; genus Pleurodeles; species Pleurodeles waltl. The sequence goes on along the minus strand of NC_090446.1, from coordinate 1,403,831,200 downwards.
TTCAGTCCCAACCACTGTACAGAAACAACACTCCTCGTCACCACAGATGGCGTCCACACGATCATTGACAGCAGAGACATGGCAGCCCACAATCTCGTGAACCTCTCTGCAGCATTGGACACTGACTCAAACCCCATCTTCTTCAGGCCCCTGCACAAGATTGGCATCCAAGGACCTGCTCTCTGCTGAATCTTCTACTTCTTAATGTTTAGAACACAAGCCATCAGCCTGGCACTTTACTCTTCAGAAGACTGGAAATCATCTGCAGAGTGCCTTAAGGTCGATCACTCAGCCCCACCTTCCTCATCGTTTACATGATCCCTCTGGCCGTTGCCATCTGTACACACCACATCAACAGCCTCTCCTACGCTGATAACACACAACCCATACTCTCATTTAGGACAAGACCCCCAGCACAAGAACATGTTCACCACCTGCATGACCGAGATCAGTTCATGGGACTCCAACAGTCATCCGGCTGAACTCGGACCCAGACCCACAGCTATGCCAGGAACTTTGGAATAATCATCAACAGCAAACTGGACAAGACTGCACATGTCAACACTGTCACTGCATCCTGCTTTCACACCCTAAAGAAGCAGATAAAGATCTTCAAACGGCTCCCAAGCAACACTCGAAAAGCTGTTTTCTGCCTTTTGTCTGACATAAGTGCAGTGAAACATCTATTTTGGGGTGTTTGTGAGGAATTGCATTTTATTTAAAATGCACCACTTCCATTTTGCAGAAATGCTACCCTCACAATGTACCTTCTGCATGAGGGCATTGTGAAATACTACATTACACCGAATGCGAATAGCTCCCAGGGAGGACAATTGATTGATGTTTTAGAGGGTAATTTCTGATGCTGAAAAATAAGTGCTGATGGCCAAAAATGATTGTTGGTGAGCCCCACCCTCAACTACCAGCTCAAATTATGCACTGGGTATCGGAAGACATAGTTGTGCGGTGAGAGCTATTGCTATGATGCAACACTGACCACACAGCAGTACACAACACAATACATAAAATACACACATTGGCTATAGTAATGAAGAGAGTGGGGATGGGAGAGAGCCCCCTGCACCAAGCACTTTAAAGACATGCAGCTGTGTGTTTCTTTGTTTGGTGATGAGAATGTGAGGAGTTTAGCTGCTTCCAAGAGATGGTGAAACCTGATTGGCCCCTCTGCAGGAAATCAGATGCCAGCTTTAAAGTAGGGGAAATTTCTGGAGGTTCACGTCCCAAAGATGTTTCTAATTTCCTGCCTCCCTTTCCTGGCCCCATTTTGACTGGGGGCACAAAAGATTAGTGTGAAACCCTTTTCAGGTGTGCTGAGGCAGAGCCTTTGAGATGTGCAAGTGTGGCAGGTAACAGCTCCAATCCCCTATCATGTCAGAAATGGCCCTTCTTATCAACACCTATTCCCCCTTTGTCTCACTGTCTGGGAGCAATACACAAAGACCAACTGCCAGCTACACCTAGTCGTGTGGCTCGGGATACAGGCCAACTTTCTAAATGTGTTTTTTTCAGAATTGTGAGTTAAAGTTCGACTTTACTATTAAAGAGGCGAGGTTTTAATTACAATCCTTTAGACACTAAACTCAACCTTCCCACTTTCTCCCAATTTAATTTTATCACTTATTAAATGCAATAAGGTAACCCAATGTTATCTTACGGGAGAGGTAGCCCTTGCAGAAGTGAAAATGAATTTAAGAGTTTTTCACTTACCAGGACATGTAAAAGTTAAAAGTTCCACTTTTTTAATACACTGCGCCATGCTCTATGGGCTGTTTGGGGCCTACACTACGGGTGACAATTGTAATAAAAGGGAATGTTTAGGCCTGGCAAAAGGTCTATTTACTGAGTCAAAATGCCAGTTTAGGCTGCACACACAAACTGCAATGGAAGAATAAAGACATTTTTAAAATTCTACTTAAGTGAGTGCACAATTGGTGCTGCAGGACCATTAGTATAATTCAAGTGCCACTTTACTAGGGACTTGCAAGTAATCTGAATGTGCTAATTGGGTGTAAGTCAATTTCACCATGTTCAAGGGAGGTGGTAGAATTACTTTAGCACTGGCTAGCAGTGATAAAGTATGCATAGTTCTAAGGCCAGCAAAAATAGGAGGATTGAAGGCAGAAAAGGTGAGGGAAAACCATGCCAAGGATGTCAGGACGAACACCCACATAGAAGGCGTTGGTGGGCAAAGTTTTCAGGACCTTATTTTTTGCATTAATTGTGTGAATCTTAATATAGTTTAGCAGATCTTGACATGGCTTCGCTGAGGGAAGACTCTCCTGAACTTTGCTGATTTCTCTTACTTGTGGTTTTGAGCTTCATGCTTGAACACAGATGCCTATTTCAAATTAACGATAACTTGGTTGAACAGATGGTGAAACCTTCCTCTTCATTTCCTCCTGCCACTTTCAATGCCTTGTTTAGATTAGGGAAGTTCTTTTATAGAAATAATCTATTTTCTATTTTGTGCTTTGTAACTTGTTATATTTTACATCTTCTCTTTCATAATATACACTTTTAGATTCAATGACCTAATTGATATTTATGCTTCTTTGATAAATTGATTTACTGATTGATTAACTTTGACTACATTTCATTCAGCCTTCATGATTTGGACACCATCCTGTCTGTTGTTTTTGCAGAGCCCACTTGGTTTCACTATAATTGAAATTGTGTATTACTGCTAGCTCCTTTCATACATTTGCAGTTGACAACCAGAGGTCTATATGACTAGTGGTGCAATCTGATAGGTAAATACAGTAGAGTATTGAGATACAAGAACAGACTCTGGATCAGTTTCAGACCTTTAGCCTGCTGCACTTGGTTTTGGAGTTATGCCCAGCCCCCTCCTGGTTCTCTCATTGGCTGCTAGTGTTGGAGCTATGCGCATTTTGAAGCACATTTGGTTCTGTGAACTATTGTTCAATGTGTTAGAATTTAAGGCTGGATCAGCCCTTCATTTCTCATTCCGAACGTATGTGCAAGTTTCAAAAGCCTAGAAGTCTGAAGAGATAAACGGAAGGAATGGAATTGAAAATAAGAAAACATCTGATGATACACTCATGGAATGGCGATGTTAGAAATAAATGGACTGATCTTGTTGTGTTACTGCAGGCAATTAAATCTGTTCTACTTTTCTACTGTCAGTTTTCAACCTGCTTGTTTTTTATGTACCCTCATTTTTAGATTCCATTGGAACATGAGGTACGTATATGTAATGAGGCCAGAGTGGACACTTTGGGCATTTACCTGCCCACCAGAGCATTTTTTAAGCAAGATGCACACTTTACAGGAGAACTCACAGAGAACTCAATAGAGTGGTCCTGATGCTAAGGGATACAGGCAAAGAATACTCAAAAGATGTTCCGGTTGCTGTGCGGTTGACAAGGGTGCCTTTGTGGTCCACAGGTGAAGTGGGGCCACAGAGATCGAAGTCCTTTGAAGTACTCTACATTCCATTGGCAGGCCAGCCAATGTTGGTCAGTCTGCACCATGGTTGGGGAGAGATCCTTAAGTGGAGAGCAGTGTCCCTTGGGTGTGATGAATTCAGACTTGGATAGTACTCCTGGGTCAGGCAGACTCGGGTGCATCTTTTGGCTATCTATTTGTCCTTTGCAGTGCCTTGCAACTGGTAGTGGCAAAACGTCTGCATTGACTACCAACTTGTCAGTTTGAGAACCTTCAGCTCTTGTGTCCCTGGAGCGGGTTCCAAGAGATCAGCTGACTGATCCTTGGAATCACTGCTGTAGTTTGGGACTAGAAAACAACTTTATTCCGAGCCAGGAGGCGCAGATACAGCTCAAACTTTGCTACCTTAAAGTGCAGCAGGTGCATTCCTTCTGATGGTTCAGCCTCTCTTTGTGCAGGTCAAGGGCAGATGGGCAGTCCTTTTTCAGTCCTCTCTCCGATTTCAGGCTGATCTGAGGCTCAGAGTGACAGAGATGCCATATTTATCCCAGGAAAGTGCCCTGAGTGGACCACGCGGTCACAAGCCAATGGGCTGCTGAGTCCCCTACTACTTAGTGACAATGTTCCCGTGATGTGCGGCATCTGGCTATCCCCGAGTTCCACATTCTTGGCCTGTTTAAATATGGCACAACCCTTCCTCTGTTGGTAGGTGCTTGTTAGCCCATGCTAGAGGTGTGGCTACCAGAGGGATACCTGTTGACGGCAAAACCGGTTTTGGGGCGTATTTTCCTTCCTTGGCCCCTTCTCTACTTTGTCTGCAGTAACAAAAGGCATCTTGCTTAGTGGTAATGGCATACATCCCTCACAAAGGCGGCTTCCTCTTTGAAGCTCGTCTTTTGGGCTAAAACCCTGAGTGGCCATCCTGGGCGAGGAGATGACACCTCATTCTGCGGCAACTGTCTTTATTCCTGTCCCGATGGACAAAAAGCTGTCTGTCTGCCAAGGGCCATGTGAAGCCACTGGACTAGCTGGAATACAGAGCGGATAATCCTTAATAGTGGTATTAAATTTGACCTGGGCATCAGGTCAGGTTTAATGCCATCATTAATTTGGTACCTTGCATGACCGAGTTAGGTAGCCCTAATCAGGAGTTAATCAGGTTTGGGTGCCAACCAGAAACCCTGTGTTAGCCAAAGGAGCTACTAATGTTATCCACAGTAAAATGACAATTTGGAAGCGTTATTGTTAAGACATATTAAAAATATATGTCCTGCTTAATAAAATACAGCACCCTGCCATAGGGCCCTACAGGCCTTCCTTAGGGGAGTCATATATATTGTTAAGGGATAGGGTGGCTTTGCGATTCGGTTAAATGGCAAAGTTGAAAAAGCAGTGAAAACACTGCTCTGCCAGACTTCAGTGGCAGGCTGAGAGCCACTTTGTACTTTGTCATGCTCAGAGTGGCAAAACAGTGCTGCAGCCCTGGGTAGACACGCTGCCTTACATGCCCTGGGTACCATATACTAGGGACTTATATGTAAGTCAGCACTTCCCAATTAATTGTAGCCAATTTGACATAACTTTGGCATTGGGTTAGAACACTGGCACTGAGGTCTGGTTGGCAGTCCTCAGTGCACTCTCAGAGTCGAAAATCCAGCAGCATTATTCAAATAATGTGGGGGTGAACATGCAAAAAGAGGCATTTCCTTACAAATGTCATGGCGCAAGAGACCTTCTTCTACAATCAAGGCCATAAAGGGATGTTAGGGCGACCTAGGTTACACAAGCCTCAATCAACAGGGAACTACATCGCCACCTGTCTGCCCTTTACAGAAGGCTGGATGCTTGTGACATTACTATCAGAATGGATTTCATAAATCAGATTCACCTTCTGACATTACATATTAACCAGGTGGAGGCCTTTGACCCAGACCTCATTAGAGAGAAACTTCTGGTGGCTGTAAAAGACATACCTTGCTGCAAGACGCAGGGTATGAATGGACTACCCACTGAGTTCTACTGGCTACTCAGACCAACTCCTTGATAGACTATCGGAAGTGTTTCAGGAAGCCTGAGCATCGGGGAGACTACCGACATCCATGCAAGAGGCCCTCAATTATGCTGCCGAAGCCGGGCCATATAGACCGTTGTGTATGATCAACACTGATATGAAAGTGGCAATGCGTCCGGCCTTCTGGTGACTCAAAGCAAATGCTTGATATTTTCCCTAGCAAGTGTAGAGTGCAGGCCATTGGAGACTGTCACAGGTCGGCCTGCAATGGGAATAGAGGCGTTCAGATGCTTGGGGATGTGTGTGGCGCACACATTTCTCTCAATATGGGCAGGGTATTGACCGGTCTCCGAGTCTCTTTTGAAATTCTGCCACTGTCAGTTGTGGTAGAATTTCCCTGGCAAAGATAGTACTGCTCCCGGTGTGTTTAAATATACTTCAGAATTGATAATGTTCGATCCGTCCAAGCACATTTACAGAATTAGACAGTTTTCTTGTGGCACTTTCTTGTGCAGGCACAAGAAGCAGGGTGGGACTGAAATTCCTTAAGCAAAACCCCTCGCAAGGTGAGGTGGGGTGGGGCTAGCAGACTTAGGGGGTCATTCTGACTTTGACGGGCGGCGGAGGCCGCCCGCCAAAGTCCCGCCGGCAGAATACCGCTGCGCGGTCAAAAGACCGCTGCAGTAATTCTGAGTTTCCCGCTGGGCTGGCGGGCGACCGCCAGAAGGCCGCCCGCCAGCCCAGCGGGAAACCCCCTTCCATGAGGATGCCAGCTCCGAATGGAGCCGGCGGAGTGGAAGGGGTGCGACGGGTGCAGTTGCACCCGTCGCGATTTTCAGTGTCTGCTTGGCAGACACTGAAAATCTTGGTGGGGCCCTGTTAGGGGGCCCCGCGACACCCGTTACCGCCAGCCAGGTTCTGGCGGTCAAAACCGCCAGAGCCAGGCTAGCGGTAAGGGGGTCGGAATCCCCATGGCGGCGCTGCCTGCAGCGCCGCCATGGAGGATTCCCCAAGGCAGCGGGAAACCGGCGGAACACCGCCGGTTTTCCGTCTCTGACCGCGGCTGTACCGCCGCGGTCAGAATGCCCATGGGAGCACCGCCAGCCTGTTGGCAGTGCTCCCGCGGTCGTTGTCCCTGGCGGTCCATGACCGCCAGGGTCAGAATGACCCCCTTAGTGCCTAATTACGATCTTCTAACTCGGTCACAAATGTGACGGATGTCCCATCTGCCATGTTACGATCCATTACAATCCCAATATATCCTATAGAGATTGTAATATGGCAGACAGAATATCTGACAAGATTGTAAACAGACCCTTAGAGTTGTAATATTTGGCATCACAGCTCCAGCACAGGGCTTGATGGTGCGCAAAGACAACTGGGAAAATACGAATCCTAGCTGGGTCCCGGGCACCTTCTGATAATGCTGATGTTGGAGCCCTAGTATGGTGGCCCCACACAATCATAATTTGGCAGGTCATTCAGACGTGGGATGGCATCACCAGGAGAGCGATATGCTCAACACCATTCTCCAAAAATATCCTTGTTAAGGTGGCTACACCCGTTTGACAGCTTGGCTGTGAGATGCCCCTGCTGGGTGGAGGAAAGGAGGATGTGATATGCTGAGATTTCTCCCATGCTGACAACTGCATCACCTTGAAAATACATGTGGGATGTTTGGGGTGGGACGTAGACAGTTTCTGCAGTTTGTTGCACTAAATAGGGTGGCATGAATGCTGTGGCCCAACTTCTTGGTGACCCCTAAAGAGGATTGTACCCTGGGCATATTACTGGACATGGGATCATCCAGATGTTTATTCTCTAATTTATATAGAGCCCTCAGGGACGAATGACTACAGGTCACCTTCCTGGTGCGGTGTGGGTGGGAGGCAGACCTACTAGGACCTAAATCTGATCTAGAGTTAATTAAAACTTGTACCCTTGTGAATGCGTTGTCTTGCAATGCACACTTTCAATGGGCCCATTTCTACATTCTTCACTGAGCATATTTGGCCCCTAGAGGCTGAACAGGATATATCCAACTCTCATGGATGAATGGCTGAAATGTAGGGAGGGGGAAGCAAGATTCACCCACATGACCTCAGGCTGTGGTGAGGCCAGTATTGGTGGGAGGTAGTGCTAGCACAGGAGTTTTAACAAAATTATTAATGATTATTCATGTATCCTGAGTGTTTAATTTGAATAGAAAATGTAATAACTTAGGAAAAATCATGCACTCATTTGAAAGTGTAACCACGAAGAGTGGCCCCCAATATTCACGAAGTTTACTTAATAATGGCTTATTAATATGAAATATGGAGCATTTGTCTGATTAATGTGGTAATATGTCATATTTAGGGTTCTGTACTAGCTTTACTAATTCAGAGCCTTAACTTAGCAGAGGTCTTGGCCTAGTTACATGGCCTTAGGTCAAGCTGTATTTCTGAAAGTGTCTAATAAAGTGTCTGCCTAAAGAATTAAACTGTGATTTTCCACTGGCTGGCCAAATGTGCTCGTAGCTAAAAGTCTATCTCATGAGAACTGCCTGCTGGAAGATGCTGTTCTTGCTAAAAGTAACAAAATGAGTGTAATGTGTGTAGGACTGACTTTCTCAGAAAGAGAACAATGGAGACACAGACTGGAGTATAAGCTGAAACAATATTGATACCTGATGAACCCTGCGATGGGAACGGGAGACGAGGGACCAATCATAAACCTGTGAACAGTGAACTGGTAGAATCTTCAGATTTGTAATTTTAGTTTTATTGGACAAAGTGCTAACATATGATCTTTCAACCAATAGGGAATTGGGAAGTAGCATTAGGAAATCTAACTTAGCAGGACTGCACTGAGAAGAAAGCAGCATTCATTTGCCAACCTTGCCATTGTGCATTTGCCCATTTTCTATCTTACTGTAAGGTTAATATTTACTTGTGCGTCTTGAGAAGAGACATGCATACGTTAATGCTTAAAATACTTTGCGTTTTCTGAACCTTGCCTGATGCCTTGCTGATCGACTGACACTGCTTGCTGATCCACACTGAGGATTAGGTATAAAATTGTAATGATGTTTGTCCTTTATATTTGCTTTTCTTTCTGGGTACCAACTGCAATATTTTGATAGTTCCATAGTTAGATGTTTTCCAAATTTGTGTTGAGTAAATTGTTTTGCATGAAGCCCAACAAGCTGATGCTAATCTGGTGTTAGATAAGGATCCTCACTAATGATAATCTGCTATAGGGAATAACATTCAATGTCTTTCTTCTGCTGAATAAATGTATGTAATATTGTTATGCAATTGTTCTTGTTATTGATTTGCACCGTAACCTTAGAATGTGTAATTGTTCAAGCTTTGATTAGATTACGTTTCTTCCGCCGCTTTGGACAGCCAGTGATGTTTCTGTATGTTTATCATTTGATTTTGAGATTAACCTACGTGACCTTAGCATTGTAAATATAGGGAAATAAATATTCTAACTTTTAACCAAAGGTGTTGTTATTCATGACTGAAAGGTCATGGTGGATCAATTACTGACTCTTATTGATCACTAATGATATTGATTATTGTTGCTTATTGTTGATAAGAATTAATAACTGATTGTTGATTTGTGATGGTACGGGTTTATATCGTGGGAACATCTCAAGCATTGGTCAAAAGGTCCATCGACCCATACGCATCCCCTTGTAAGTTTACTTATTAAGGTCTATCAGTAGTACACTGCCTGAACCGAACAACTAACACTTGCCTCGAAGTCACTGTGAAACACTACCTATGGGGATTTATCCTGAGTTCTAAAGAAAGGAAGATGTGCTTTAAATTCACAAAGTTAGGGCTCCGGTTGGCCAAACACTGGGTCGCCATTTGTTGGATGTCTGACGTGGTCCAGGCCGGGCTCTGACTGAATACGCCTGGGTGGAAAGGCGACGCATGAAAGAAGTATTTATGGATGAACGACTAGAAGATGACTTTCGGGAATCATGTTGATTAAGGTGGCGGAGGCGCTGAATATAGCTCCAGGCGCAGCGAGTATCGATGGTGAGGCCCAGACCACATGATAGGATGGGAGAGGAGTGTGCACTGACGGGCGAAGATGCTAGGCCAGACTTCAGTTATACGTACAGCACAACGTTCGTCTGGCCGGTAGGAGAGGGCACGGACATTTTTGGGCCGAGTTTGCTGGTGAGGAGGTCGAGGGAAAGGGACCCAGATTGATCAGCCTCCTCAGTGGGAGGTATGTCAAAAGAATGTGTACACAGGCAAAGTTACCACATACTGTATGCTAAAAGTTTCACTGCAACTGAAAGTTCTATGGCGTTGTGATGGCTAGGGCAAAAGTTTCGACTTTTGCTTCTTGTGTTGTTTTGTTTTCTTTGCAAAATGAAAATAAAGCATTTAAAGAAACATGTATAGCTAAAAAGCACTGAAAACCAAGGAAGGAAATCTGTTCTGGAATCAGTAGTGGTCTGAACGTATCTAGTAGACTTTAACCAGCTAGCTCCTCAATCTACCTAGTAAACAGGGGGTTATTTTGGGTGTGAGTTTTCCATCGTTGCCTGTTTTGTCTGCCTGGCTGTCATGCCAAGACCTGGGTGCAAGGGCCAGTGTTTAATATGTAATTAAAAACGTGCCGGTACCCAAAGCCCTCTTAAACACGAGCTGTTGCATTTAAATGTGCGAGCACAGAATACTGAGGCAAAGTAATCCTGAAGCCATCTCCGGCCTCTTCAATCCATTTAAAGCCACTCCCTGCCCCTTCAGCTCACTCTGGCACCTTTCTGCTTTCTCCGTTTGTGACGCTTTCTCGTTTTTCTCTTCCTCCTTCTTTTCCATATGTGTCTTTTGCTCGCAGCAAACGTTTGAGGCAGAAGAATAAGACACTGCTTCTGGACACTGGTGAGTGTTAAGGGGCTGGCTGTGGACAGGAGGTCTGAAAGACATGCCTGGAGGTCGGTGATTTATCAGCCACGCACAGTGTCTCCATGATTACTGAATATTGGCACCGACAATATCGTGGCATACTAATAGTGAGGACACAATATCGAGGGACAAAATATCGAGAGGTAAGTACATATAGGGAAATATAGATTTGTTATTCCGAACTCATCTGCTACCTTCAGGGTACATATAAGTGGGAAGAGATATGGAAATTCTAGATTTATCAATATTTTATTTTTTATATTCTCTCCTCGACATTCTGTCCCATTGATACTGTTGATTGAATATTCAGAGGGCACCCTGCCACCATTCACTGGACAAAGAAGACCGTTCAAACCAAGGGTCAGGAAACTCTTTTACTATTAGGTGTTTTGCTATTGAAATATAGATCATGCAATGTTATAATTTGGTATTTGTAATATTTAACCTATTACAATGTTTAATCAAATGTCTTGTAAAAAATGACACTTTTAGAAAGCTAGGGAGTCATATTGTATCTACGCACAAACAAGTTGCAAAACTTACAACATTGTCATATGGAGTCATTCTACATCTACCCTTTCAATTCACAAGCAGACATGGCTAATTTGGGAATTCTGAAGCTCTCCACGGATTACCTTGAGAGACTCATACAAACAAGTCAACGTTAAGATGGACAAGAAGGCAGAAAAAAGGGTACATGGACTGTTCTGCAGTAAAAGGAGTAAAAGGGATATTTTTGAACCTGTTACAAAGTCTCAGAGGCATTTACTAAGATGGATTGATGTCGTCCAAAATCCATTCATTTGCTGATACAGTTCGCGTGTCAAGGGGCACACAGGTCCCATCTTTAATTCAAGAGAGATCTGCGTGGAGCGGTTCTTAGGCAAGCTGTGACATAATGTGACCCTGGGTGGGACCATTGCTAGGAATCCTATACAAACCTAACTTAATGTACAAAAATGCCATCGTTCGCCTTAATGGAGTGCACAGATTCTATGGAAAATATTGGGCAGTATCAATTTCCTTTCTTTCTAAAGCTGGTATTGCTAACTTTGTTTCTGTTGCACCATGTCCAGTATGGGCAACAGAGCCTGACCAATCTCAGGTTTTATGGCACAAATGGAAGGTAAAAGCGCCTAGTCTGAGTCTACCATCTCCTTTAACAAAATCAATAAAATCAAATAAATACCTGACACCCTGATGCATGTTGTAATAACATTTGTGAATATTATTCCACGCTGTACTGTGGGTCAGTACCAGCCCGTTTATGTATGTATGTATACCGTGATTTATAAAGCGCATTCATACTCAAAAGAGCGTCGAAGCGCAGGGAGGAGAGAACGTGAGAAGAAGAGGACACAATAAAGGGCACTAGCCAGAAAAAAAGAAAAAAAAGAGTTATAAAACACACAATAAACAGAAGAAAAGAGAAAGAGAAAAGCTGAAAAACACAGGTCATAAACCACCAGGAAGACATTTTAACGAGGAAAAAGCCAAGTTTTTACCAATTCCCTAAATTTCAAATAACACGGTTCTTGCCTGCTGTTCAAAGGGAGCAAGTTCCACCTTCTGGTACTGGTAACATGTCATGCAGACAAAAAAACTAAAAACTGAGAAAATCTTCACATAACGCTGACTATGAAACCATGGCCAAGCTGTGTATACACAAACAAAAATGGAAAAGACAAGACAGCTCCAGCGGTGCTCACATATTGTGGAATGGAGGTGTAGCATTGGAGAATAACAGTGGCATAAAGAGTGAAGGCAGGCATTTCACAAGCATATGGGGGCCCAGGGCAACACACTGAAGAGTGGCCCCTCATATGTCAAGAATCTGTTTCAAAGATCAAGCATCTGGTACCATCTAGTGGTATTGGCTGTGTTAACTGCCTTGTCATATAATAATTAGCAGGGCAGCTTTGCCTTAAAATTCATAAATACATTTTGCAGCTCCCATGTGGGACCCTGAAAATTCCAGGGCCTAAGGAATAACGATCTCTGCTCTCTTCTTCCTTTCTGACATGTCTAAGTGAAGGTTTTTTGAGGGGAGCACATTACGCCTGAGGGACTAAGCCTTCAGTGATAACCATTCGGCCCGCTCACCAAGTTACAGAGGAGCGGTGACAGAAGAGGAAGCTTGTAGCAGACTGCAATAAACCTAGTGCCACAAATTGATTTAATAGCAATAAGGACGTTCTCAAAGTAAGCTCTGACATTTGTTACAGCAAATGTACAACACAAATGTCTAAACCACACTCTCTACAACCTAAGGCTTCAGTTTGCATCCAGTGAAGAGCTCACACTTAGCTCAAGCTATCTCAGCCTCCTGCCCTAAACCCAACTAATATTACTTATAACCCAACTTGTAATGTTGATAACCAGTGCAAGGAGCGAAGGAATGTGTGATCAGAAGTGCAATTAAGCCAGAGCTATTTTTCCAGGGAGAGACTTACTTGTTGTTGCAAGCTCCAGTAATATCTCTGTAGACATCATATTTGGGACATCGCATCATTATGGTCTCTGAAGCACAACCACTCTCTGCAGAAAGGGTCTCCAGCTGAGGTTTGCTGAGTTCATCTGAAAAAGCGCCACTTAGATTTGAACTTTCCTATTAACAATGTAATTTAATTATGTAAATCACTGTAAGATTGTTCATTTCCCTAAATAACCATAAGTGAGCTAAATCATAATAGTTGCCATACTTTGTAGAGACTGCCCAGTACAGCCAGAATTATAAGGATTTTCCCCGACTGATATACACAACACACACACACACACACACACACACGCGCATACACACACCCATCCCCTGCAGCCAGGGTACAAAAATGTATTGCACTTGTTTCCTTGTGTTCCACAATGTGGTAATGTGTGTTTTTTTTACAAATTTAATAATACAATTTTATAACACACATACTACTGGAGAATACTACATCCTGGGGGTGGATACAACTAATAAGGTAATAGAGTTATTGGGGATTAAATCTGTGGAGGAAGTGCTGTGTTATTCACCTCATTGTTTATCTTAAAGGGGCAGTCAAAATTAAAAAATCTAGTTCTCTTACCCAATCTTTCATCATCCTTAATCATCAAGAATATAAAGGTTCCAGAATGTTTTGTTGCTTGCTGATGTATTGTTGTATTGTTAATTCTATTGTGACATAATTTACTGTATGAGCTGTGTACAGAGAGAGAGGTGGTGGTGTATGTGTACATGTTCCCTCCTCCACTGCTCCCCCATGGTAGGTGTGACATAGAATGACCACTGCATGTGTGTGTTATGGGACTGGGGTTAGGGCACAAGGCAGGTGTTTTGCTTTACTGCTGACCAAGCCAAAATACATACACTGAGAGGAGTCAAAAAGATTCTCTGGAATGCACTTCTTAGTCTAAAGAAGACATTTATTATATATTTTTGCAAGGCTCGTGAAGGAAGGTCAGTATAACCGAAAGTGTACTTTTAAAATGTTCAACAATGAAGTAAGAACATGTACAAAGAATCTTCAATCTATAAACAGCAAATATATACATGCAAAGATACAAACACCTATACTGACATCTATATATATATATATATATATATATATACACACACACAATGCAAAGCAAATAATTAATAAAAATGCATCACCGCAGGGCCTGTCTGGTGCTTCATCTTTCTCATGCCAGCAAGTCGTTGGCCCCAGTTCAACCGCAATGAGAAAGAGAGTGGTCTACCCTCACGGGAAATATATCAGGCATTCGACGTCTCAATCCTGATTGAGGTCTCTGAATCTCCCACTGTCGACCTGGGTCTCTTATATTTCTTAAACAAACGAGGAAGGAGATTTCTGGAAAAAAAACCTCCCGCTCCGCAAGACGTATTAAAAAATGCTGGCTATTTTAGGTCAGGGTTGACAGAAACAGGTTTTCCAAGTGTCTCTCCCAAGCTTAAGCCGTTTCTTGCTGTACCATAAACATCATTCTAGTACATCCTTATCGTGCTAACTGACTGACTCCTCCACGTTATGTTCTAGCCCTTTGGTGAGAAGAGAACAATCAGACACGTAGAATAGAAAACACGTTGCATTACATGTTTTGTACAGAAAGATACTTGTACTTTTAACATGGCTGTGAAGCTAAGGCTAAGCTGACTACAAAATGGAGTCTGTAACTGATGACCACTAATGTGACGGTGGACAGCTGAGCCAAGTGCAAAGTGGTGCGACACGGAGCCAGCAGTCAAAACACAAGTATCCCTACAGCAGGGTAGTCTGATTTGATGACACCTGTGCACTATAATTAACATCTAACATGTTTCCTGTCAGTTTGATAAAGGTTGCTATCTTTCGTACAAGCTATGTTGCACAATTTCATGTACCCTGGACCTACACTGTTATTTTCACATTCACTTTCTGTTTATATATTTTATAAAATATAGTCTATTCTTACGTTTTACTGTGTTGGAAAATGGTTCCATCAAGTTACTTGTAACAGTTGACTACACGAAGGGAACTGTTAAAACACAGACAACAGGGACAGAATGCTTTCATCAACAGTACCTGTTAAATTGAAGTTTTCACAGTTGAAGGCATCTAGCTTTATACCCAAGAGGTTGATAATTTCTTCTCTTTTCTCAGCGGCTCTGAGGGCATTTCGTGTATTACCTACTGGCTGCCTAAAATGTGCCATGAGGTCAAATGGAGAGAAAGACCTGGCTCTCAGGAGCTGCTTGAAGCTGAAAAAAAAGAATAAAGGCTCAACTTTCATCTCACTGTCAACAAGTAGGAGCATGTACAAATTTGGGTGTTTATAGGAAAAGTTAAAAAAGAAATAGTTTAAGTTTCCCAGGTACTGGTTTACACAATGAAGTGTCAGTGCAAGAGAAATGAAAACGAGAGGGCGTACATTTTTTAAAGCAGCATGTTGCTTGCTGTATATAACTTTTGGGAAAAATACTTGATGTTTTTTCTGTGATGCACAAATAATCAAATGTTACATGTTAGAAATGGTGTTTCTGGTTAGCTAGGGCATGCACCAAAGCCAGGCAGAACCCACCCACTCCAGTCAGGGCAAGGGAGTTACATGTCCAAGATAACCCCTGCTAACCCCCTTGGTAGCTTGGCACGAGCAGTCAGGCACAACCCGGAGGCAATGTGTAAAGTGTTTGCACAACAAACACAACACACGTGATGCAAAATGTACACCACAAAGTAAACACAACACTGAGCTATGTAAAGATAAACTGTATTGCACAAAACATAATTAGACCAACATTACACGTATGTAATACCCTGCTACCTTAGCAGTTGTCAGAACGTTACACAAGTTACTAATACTCTGCAAGAATATGCAGTTGTCACATTAGAACACGTAAGTACTAAAGATTCTGAAACATAAGCAGTAGTCAGGAATTACAGTAAGAATTCTATGCACTTGTCATGAATACTTCGTAAGTACTCATAAAAGGAACATTAGAGAACATATCACAAGTCCTAAAAATACATATCAGCATCTCATGTCCATAAAAGGAACATTAGCACATATATGTAATGGCAGGAAAAGCAGGTAAAACATATAAATTCCCCTAGGTCCATACTAGGCTCACTGAGCCACTATGGGGGTCATTCTAACCCTGGCGGTAAAAACCGCCAGGGCGAATGACCGCGGTAGCACCGCCAACAGGCTGGCGGTGCACCGCTGGGCATTCTGACCGCGGCGGTTCAGCCGCGGCCAGAAACGGAAAGTCGGCGGTGTACCGCCGACTTTCCGCTGCCCGTGAGAATCCTCCATGGGGATTCTGACACCCTCTACCGCCATCCTGTTCCTGCCGGGTCTCCCGCCAGGAACAGGATAGCGGTAGGGGGTGCCGCGGGGCCCCCGTAAGAGGGCCCCAAAAAGAATTTCAGTGTCTGCCATTCGGAGCCGGCTTCATCGTTGCTGGGTCTTTCCCGCTGTGCTGGCGGGCGGCCTTTTGGCGGTCGCCCGCCAGCACAGCGGGAAAGCCAGAATGGCCGCCGCGGTCTTGTGACCGCGGTGCGGTCATTTGACGGGAACCGCATGGCGGGCGGCGACCGCCACCCGCCGCGGTTATAATCAGGCCCTATATCTCTAAAATGTACCTGGTTTCCTGATGAAAAAGCACTCCAAGTGCCTAGAAGGAGGAGCATAGGGACCCCCCGGCGCTCCTGTGCACTCAACGGGGGCCACGCGATGCTCCTGGGGGAGAGGGGTGGTCGGCACCCTCTCCTGGTAGAAAACGGGTCCCTCCGGGAGCCCGCGATTTTGATGGGGGCCTGCCTCGGCCTCCTCACACCCTATCCTCAGGGTGGGGGCCAGGCGAGGCCCAACAACAATGAGGGGCGCGAGGACGGGGCCTCCGTTGAGGTCTCCCTTCCTGGCATTGCAGGAAACAATGCCCTTTTTATAAACAAAAGAGGAAAGGAGCATCCTGCTCCTAATGCAGAGACCGGGGAAGGGAGGCACTCCCTGTGCCTTTCCCGAGTCCTGCGATGTTACTTGTGGAAGCTTGGACCCCTCTGGGGGCCCGTGAAGGCACTCGCCCGCACCCGAAGTGGTGCGCGAGTGTCCCAAGCTGTTCCTGGGCCGCCGCAGTGATTCTGAGAGAATTGAAGGTGGCTGGTGCTCCGGGGGCGCTC
This sequence comes from Pleurodeles waltl, assembly GCF_031143425.1. Lineage (NCBI taxonomy): Eukaryota > Metazoa > Chordata > Amphibia > Caudata > Salamandridae > Pleurodeles > Pleurodeles waltl. Next base: position 1,403,814,203 of record NC_090446.1, on the reverse strand, counting down.
CTGAGAACGGACCGTTCCCAGGGGACGCCAAAAGGAGCACGCTTGCTCCGCTTTGCCTTTACTCGTGCCCCGGGGCATTAAAAAGAGCGCAATTCTCGCTCTGAACAATAATCCAACACCCGGGCTGCAGCGGTGATCCTGGGGGTAATTAAGAGAGTGCTTTCAAAACCGCTACAGCCAAATCTGCAGCCCGGGCTGCAGCTGTGATTTTCCTGGCAAAATGAGGAGCACTTTAAGAAGAGTGCAGGCCCTATACTTCGGCCTGGCTGCGGCGGTGAGTTTCTTCAGGCAAAAAAGCGCTCTTTATAAAAAGCTCTTCACAGGCACCAAAGAGCGCTCCCAAGGTGCTATGCAGCCGAGGCAGCACTCCTTGTGCTGAAGAAAGTTCTCAGATGGCGGGGGCCACAGCACCCTGCCTCTGGAGACAACAGGGGCAAAAGGGGCAGAGGGCTGAAGAGCCCAGCAGCAGGTCAGCACAACAAGGGGGTTCAAGCAGTGGCAGTTCCTCCTGGTGACCAGGCAGGTCACAGGTAAGCACAGCAGCAGCAGTCCAAGGTGGTCCTGGTGAGTCATTTCAACAGCGTGAGGTTCCTGGAGTTCCCAGAATGTCCAAAGTGATGTCAAATGATGTCTAAATTGTGGGGAAAATTCCCCTGTACTTATACTACGTTTTCAGTGTGTTTTACAATGGGGAGGAGAGGGGGCTCCAACCAGTTACAATTGGTTCTGGGAGTGCCCTTTCTCTCCTCCAGCATAGGCTCCAAACATCAGTGGCGGGTAAACAACGCTATTGTGTGAGGCCGGGCACAGCCTTTACAAATGCAGGTGTGCCCCGCCTCTCCCTTCTCTCAGCCCAGGAAGGCTTTACAATATGTAGCGGCACCTCTGTGACACCTCCACCCTCCCTGTGTTCAGGCTGTCTGAAAAGTATGCACGAAGCCCCAACTGTCAGTCTGCCCAGTGGTGGATTGGAGGCAAGCTGCAAAACACCAAAGTCATAAGCACAGATAAATGCGCACTTTCTAGAAGTGGCATTTCTGTGATAGTAATAAAAAATATACCTACACCAGTAAGCAGCATTTCTCATCACTATCACAACCATACCAAACATGCCTACGCTACCCTTCATAAATCAGACAATACCCCTTACACATAAGGCAGAGCATTTCCCATGCAATCCTATGAGAAGGCAGCACTCACAACAGTGAGACACCAAGTTAGGATGTTTGTCACTACCAGGACAGGCCACGCAACATGGCACATGTCCTGCCTTCTACATACATGGCACCCTGCCCATAAGGCTAGCTAGGGCGTACCTTAGGGGTGACTTACATGTAGTAAAAGTGGAGTTCTGGGCCTAGCAAGTACATCTAGATGCCAGGTCCCTGTGGCAGAAAACTGCGCACACAGGCCCTGCGCCAGCAGGCCTGAGATAGGTTTGACAGGCTACTTCAGTGGGTGGCGCAAGCAGCGCTGCAGGCCCACTAGTAGCATTTAATTTACAGGCCCTGGGTATAGGGATACCACTTTACAAGGGACTTATAGGTAAATTAAATATGCCAATTAGGTATAAGCCAATCATACCAATTTTGTATGGGAGAGAACATGCACTTTAGCACTGGTTAGCAGTGAAAAAGTGCTCAGAGTCAAAACGTCAGCCAACAAAGGTCAGAAAAATAAGGAGGCAAAAAGCAAAAAGTCTGGGGGATGACCCTGTAAAAGGGCCAGGTCCAACATTACACATTTTGCTTCCTCTCATAGACACAACAATAGACTTCACTAAATGGTTGGGTCTTCCTTTCTCATCAGGTTGGACTGGGACAGAAAATAGGCCCAGACACCAAAATAAAAGTGCCCCTGATTAGCAAATCGTACCTCTAAAAGACATGACCCACATTTGAAAAGCATCGAAGTTTTGAACCGGTGAAGAGATGCTGTATAGGTGTTTTGCAAGGCATGAGAGACTGTAAGCATTTGAGCTTGCTTAAGGTAATGCTTGTGGTAATGTCAAGAAAATCAGCAGTAAACATCGACCCACCACACTATAAAATATACCACAAACAGACAAAAAAAATGGCCCGCAAGCTGACTGGTCAGAGGAGATCTTCGGACACTGCCAGATTGCTCTACAGGCCAGTCCGACTCTGGGGGTCATTCTGACCCTGGCGGCCGGTGACCGCCAGGGTCACCGACCACGGGAGCACCGCCAACAGGCTGGCGGTGCTCCCAAGGGCATTCTGACCGCGGCGGTTCAGCCGCGGCCAGAAAGGGTAAACCGGCGGTCTCCCGCCGGTTTACCACTGCCCTACAGAATCCTCCATGGCTGCGGAGCGCGCTCCGCAGCCATGGGGATTCTGACACCCCCTACCGCCATCCTGTTCCAGGCGGGTCTCCCGCCAGGAACAGGATGGCGGTAGGGGGTGCCGCGGGGCCCCTGGGGGCCCCTGCAGTGCCCATGGCATGGGCACTGCAGGGGCCCCCGTAAGAGGGCCCCGCAAAGTATTTCAGTGTCTGCAAAGCAGACACTGAAATACGCGACGGGTGCAACTGCACCCGTCGCACCTTCCCACTACGCCGGCTCCATTCGGAGCCGGCGTCCTCGTGGGAAGGTCGATTTGCCCTGGGCTGGCGGGCGGCCTTTTGGCGCCCGCCCGCCAGCCCAGGGCAAATCCCAAAATACCCTCACCGGTCTTTTGACCGCGGAGCGGTATTTTGGAGGGGGAACATTGGGGGCCTCCGCCGCCTGCCAATGTTAGAATCACCCCCTCTGTTTCTCATTAGGATTTGGATGTGCATCCCTTTTGTTCAAGTACTGAAGTCATAGAAGTGATTCACACTCCATTATAAACGCAAGTATGGTACCTCATTCTTAAAAATATATGTGTATGTGTCCCTGGAGTTTTTGTATGACTCCTCCAAGCATACAAGCGTGGTACGCTATTGTATCTGCATGCGTTGAGCAACATTACTTCTGTCTTGACAGTGAGGGGATGTCTGTCTGCAGTGCAATGGTTTTAGGCGGTCTTTCTGACCCTGGCGGTTGAAAACCGCCAGGGCAGAGTGCTGCGGAAGCACCGCCAACAGGCTGGCGGTGCTTCATGGGCAATTCTGACCGCGGAGGTAAAGCCGCGGTCAGAAAAGGGCAACCGGCGGTTTCCCGCCGGTTTACCCATGCCCCAAAGAATCCTCCATGGCGGCGCTGCTCGCAGCACCGCCATGGGGATTCCGAACCCCTTCCCGCCATCCTGGTCCTGGCGGTAAAAACCGCCAGGAACAGGATGGCGGGAAGGGGTGTCGTGGGGCCCCTGGGGGCCCCTGCACTGCCCATGCCACAGGCATGGGCAGTGCAGGGGCCCCCTAACAGGGCCCCATAATGATTTTCAGTGTCTGCCTAGCAGACACTGAAAATCGCGACGGGTGCCACTGCACCCGTCGCACCCCTTCAACTCCGCCGGCTCCATTCGGAGCCGGCTTCATTGTTGAAGGGGCTTTCCCGCTGGGCCGGCGGGCGGCCTTCTGGCGGTCGCCCGCCGGCCCAGCGGGAAAGTCAGAATGACCGCCGCGGTCATTTGACCGCGGTACGGTCTTCTGGCGGTTCCCGCCAGGCGGGCGGCTTCCGCCGCCCGCCGGGGTCGGAATGATCCCCTTAGTGTCCATGCCGTGCAATGCTGTGCTCTAGATTTTCTTTTCATCTTCACACACCATCATCCCATAGCTATTGACTTTATTGCTTCTACAATTACATCATCAGAATGTGGGTGTGGCAGTGCATAGACATCTCTCAGATCTACAAATTTTTCATGCAACGCTGCATAGTATTCGGATTACCTGCACTACGTTGCACAAAGGAGAACATATAGCACAGCCTCATGTCTACAAAGACTAACCTGCTTCAGGCGTCATCCCATGTGCTAGCACACAAACAGTCTACCATTTGCTGCTCACAGCCCCTCAGTGTGGTGCAAAGGTGAATATGTGCTGTTTAGCGTAGGATTTCTACTGGAGGCATACTTTCCCAGTACAAATTCCTATGAGTATGCAATCTTAGCAGATTTTGTAGCATTGGTTGTGTAGTGTTCATTGCACCATACGTTAATTTTGTTTTTTGAGAAATGAACACATTTCCCCTTGTTTGCATCTGCCTTAAGAAGGCGATTGGTTTGGGGCAAAGCCTGGTCGGCATCAAAATCTATGGATGTTTGTGCTAATCTGCCACAGTAATGCCACCTTGTTGCAAAGTGGTGGAAAGGAGAGCAAAGAGATGTTTGCACTTTGAAAACTTCACCTTTACAGCATGAAACACCCTTCTTTTACCAAATAGTAAACAACATGTGCTACTTTAAGTCACTCTAAAACTGACGCAAAATTTTAGTAAACCTAGGCCCATATTTATACTTTTTTAGTGCCGCATTTGCGTCTTTTTTTGACGCAAAATCGGCGCAAACTTAGAAAATACAATGGTATTTTGTAAGTTTGTGCTGATTTTGCGTCATAAAAGGACGCAAATGCGGCGCTAAAAAAGTATAAATATGGGCCCTAGGCCTTTAAGTTCTTGCGCTGCAGACATTCAGTTGATTCCACTGGGCTTTGGTTGCCTATTTCTTCTATTGTTTGAATCATCTTCCTCTGGATGTTGACATTGTTCTCAGTATGAAGTAACTTAGCCCATTTCATACACTTTCCATATTCATGAAAAAAAGATTTCCATAAACTCATGACTTACTTGGTGCGAGTCTCGGTGAATGCGTGGTCCACCGATTCCTTAGCTTGTTTCGCTAGTCTCAGAATGGACGAAACATCTATTCGATCCAGCAATGGACGACCAGCTTTAAAGAGAGATAAGTTTCAGAATGTCATAAGTCGGTTGGTAGTTGTAGACTATATAAATACTAACACGTTCATGATATAAGTAAATTGTATTAAGTAAATTGTTCCTTACATTATTGGGATATTGCATGTTACTGAGCAGACTGTTGACCATGCAGAGGAACAAGGCTGAAGACCAAGGGGCAGATGTATCATACAACCGATTTGCGATTCTCAAATAGCGATATTTAAGAAATCGCTATTTCAGAAATTGAAAAAGGTATGTATGATTTTTGCGATTCGGTAATAGCGATTTCTTAAAAATCGCAAATGCTATTACCGAATTGCAAATAGAGAATCTGTCCACATTCGCACCTATGGGCCTGTTGGCCCATATCTGCGAATTTTTTGCATTTCCAAAATTGCGATTTCCTAACCAGAAATCGCAATTTTTGAAATGCAAAACCCCAGGGTGCTTGAGACATGTAAAGTGCACACATGCCAAGAGGGCATGTGTGCTTTACATGTACATTTTAAAAATGCATTTTAAATGCATTTTTAAATTTTGCACATGGTTACCACCGGGTTCAACCTGGTGGTAAATAGCGATTCCTAAATGCCCAAGTCGCATTTACGAATGGCTTCATACATGTGCTAAGAAATCGCAAATAAGGAATCCTTATTTGGGATTTCTTATTTAGAGAGTCGCAATTTGCGACTTTCTTGACAGGGTTGCAATTTTAAGGAATCACTATTTTTGCGATTCCTTAAAATTGCGTTCAGAATGTCTTTCATACATTCTGAACTGGCTTTTTGCATTCGCAAACGGGCATTCGCACCGTTTGCGAATGCAAAAAACCTTGATACATCTGGCCCCATGTTTCTTTGAAAGATCATAAAACTTCGATGTAATCTGCAACATTTTATATATAGTACTACAAGCTATTTAATTCTTTATCATACATGAATATACACACCATTGCCATACTCATAACCCTTTTCTAAAATACTGCTCCCATAAAAGGCTCCTCTAATAGCAATTAGGTTCATTAGATTATTTATGTATGTGTGTAATGAGGGATTATTTTGGGCTGATGTAGAAGTTGTCAGACTGGTTACTCCTTCACAAACATGCTGGATATCCCATCCACTGTATTACGATCTCCATAGTCTATAATCGGATCTTAATATGGAGGACGGGACATCCTTCACGTTTGTGATGGAGTAACTCCCTCCCCAAACTCTAAATCATGCCATTTGTGTTTTTTTACAATGTTTACATGACTGAAAGGTGACATAGCAAGAATAAATGTAGAGTAAATGTTGACCAAATAAATTTGAAAAGTCTGCTGGCTATAATGTGTGGTAATGGGCAGATAGATGTTTGCTTTCTGTGAAATAAACATACTAATATAAATCCCTCCTTATTAGTTAACAAAGTATTTTCCAGGAATAAAAAAGCTTTGAAAGAATCCATCTGATAAGCTAACTGTCCCTTTGTTACAGCAGCAGTTGTAGCTCTACCCATTAGCTTGTCTTTCCCATAGTTTCCTCACAGCAAGCACCACAACTGAACTGGAATACAGTACAGAAGCTATGTCAGCCTCTCTTTATAGGCATGTGAGCTGTGGGTTCACTGGTAAACTCTACAGTTCAGGGTTGGCAAAATAATAAACTTTGTAAAGTCAGGAAAAGCTGCCCGCTCAGTAAAGTTCCATTTGATGTGCAGCTGCAGCAGCGCACCAGGTGATGTACTGCAGCCAGATACCCTAGTGATGAGATCTGGTTGCTCACAGGGAGGACAGGCTTATTTCACTGTGCATAGTCTCAGGTGGGCTGTAGTACTTGGAGGTCGCTCCCTACCACTTCCCCCAGCTCACCGAGATTAATTGCAGCTGGCATGGGAGGCATCAAAAGAGACAGGGAGAGAGGGGAGAAGGTAGTGAGAAAGCGATTAGAGAGGGAGAGGAGACAGATGAGAGAAGGAGGTAAAGAGAATGGATGGATAAAAAGAAAGAGCTATCACAAAGAGATGAAGGGACTGGGACTGGTTCAATCCCCACTCTGCCCCTGGTTACAAATAGCTGCAGTCATGTTCCAAGGGTATAATCTGCCTAGTGGGGATAATTTAATCCCTAGCCTTAATAGTGACATAGCCCAGAGCTGAAATGGGTAACCATCCACAGCTTGGCACCTGCACACTGGCGATTCCGTGCTGAGTCACGCAATTTACAGGGCAGAACGTCTATTGGTGGTGCTGTCTGGCTTCTTGCCAACGAGAATACATGTCTTGCTTTGGTAACTGCAAACAAGCAAATAGACCCATCACAATGTACCTAATGCACTGCAATGCAAGAACTTTTGGAGGTGAAACGGTGCACCTATAGAGCCAACAGCAGGACTGCGAGAGAGAAATACGAGCTACGTCGAACTCCGCGAAGTGCTGAAAAAAGTAAATTGCACTGTTCTCACTGATTTTCAGCATCAGGAGTTTCTCCCGAACTGTAAAATCAGCACAAACTGCCATTTCAAGAGACAAATGAACGGAAACAATTTAGCAGAGACTGTAGGTAGCCACAGTTCCAATTGGCTTTGGGAATGAGAAGAAACTGGTGAGAGAGCGTAGTTTAAACATTACCTATTTTTAGATGTGAAATGCTTATATTAACAATGCTGCTTTAATAATACTATTCATTGAAACGTACTTTAAACGTGGAGATTTATCACATGCATAAACCAATATCGACTGTAAGAAATAATTGCTTGTATTATGATTAATTGAATATGTTAACATGTACGAAGATTGCATTTATTAGAATCCATAAGCCTTAAGTGAGCGTGAGTCGAAAACTAGCTGTGTAACTCTCATATTAAAGGGTATTTTTCTGTTTCTCCAGTGTGCTGACTTGCAAAAGGCCATGTCCCAGCATTTGTTCTTTTCTCTGCTTATTGTATCATTGACCGTTATATTCCCATCCGCATGCTAGTTGCTTTAGTATAAAATTGTACGCTTTGCAACAAAATATGGACACTTTCAAGGACACTGAACCACGGAAAAGAGAACTCTTGACCCGAAGAACGTGCCAGAAAATGAAGTAACCCCGGATGTGCCACCTACGAAAGACGTCAATTATGAAGACCAATCGAAATGTTATAATCTATCATACAATGACAAATGCATTACTTAATGTATAATTTGATAGGTTACAGATAGTGGGGTGTAGTGACTATCCAATAGAATTTTGGGGGAATGTATTATGAAAAAGGGATAAAAACCCATGACACAGGAGACTCTGGGCATTAGGTAGGGAATGATATTGATTGCATCCAGAAACTCTGTCACTCTATTTGGTGACTTAAGACTTAGACAAAACCATCCTCACCCATAGACCGTCCCATTATACTTTCCTTCTTATGAGGGAAGTGTCCCCTGCCCTTTGACTAAATAGACTGACGGTGATCTAACTGATGTCCTGAAGACGAAGACTGATCCTGTATGCTGACCTATTCCGAGTAGGGTAATTATGCTACTGTTCCAATTGGCTTTGGGAATGAGAAGAAACTGGTGAGAGAGCGTAGTTTAAACATTACCTATTTTTAGATGTGAAATGCTTATATTAACAATGCTGCTTTAATAATACTATTCATTGAAACGTACTTTAAACGTGGAGATTTATCACATGCATAAACCAATATCGACTGTAAGAAATAATTGCTTGTATTATGATTAATTGAATATGTTAACATGTACGAAGATTGCATTTATTAGAATCCATAAGCCTTAAGTTAGCGTGAGTCGAAAACTAGCTGTGTAACTCTCATATTAAAGCGTATTTTTCTGTTTCTCCAGTGTGCTGACTTGCAAAAGGCCATGACCCAGCATTTGTTCTTTTCTCCGCTTATTGTATCATTGACCGTTATATTCCCATTCGCATGCTGGTTGCTTTAGTATAAAATTGTATGCTTTGCAACAAAATATGGACACTTTCAAGGACACTGAACCACGGAAAAGAGAACTCTTGACCCGAAGAACGTGCCAGAAAATGAAGTAACCCCGGATGTGCCACCTACGAAAGACGTCAATTATGAAGACCAATCGAAATGTTATAATCTATCATAAAATGACAAATGCATTACTTAATGTATAATTTGATAGGGTACAGATAGTGGGGTGTAGTGACTATCCAATAGAATTTTGGGGGAATGTATTATGAAAAAGGGATAAAAACCCATGACACAGGAGACTCTGGGCATTAGGTAGGGAATAATATCGATTGCATCCAGAAACTCTGTCACTCTATTTGGTGACTTAAGACTTAGACAAAACCATCCTCACCCATAGACCGTCCCATTATACTTTCCTTCTTATGAGGGAAGTGTCCCCTGCCCTTTGACTAGATAGACTGACGGCGATCTAACTGATGTCCTGAAGACGAAGACTGATCCTGTATGCTGACCTATTCCGAGTAGGGTAATTATGCTACTGCTATTGAAATTCATCTATTTGCCTTTCCTTTCTAGGTACCAACTGCTGTGTATTTTTGATTAGAGACCTTAGTTAGATGTTTTCCAAATTGATGTTCTAAATTGTTTTGCATGAAGTCCAACATGCTGATGCTAATTAGTGGTTAGATGAGGCATTCATCTTGACTGACATAACTGACGTGACTGACGTGGTGCTATGCTGAACTAAACATATATGAGGTTTTATACATTTAGATTTGTATGTCGTCATATTACTATCTTATGTTTGTGATCTTTGCATTATTACCACATTGTGACTATGCTCTTTGCTTCTTGGTTTTGAGATTAATACGTCTGCTATTAGATTGTAATCAATAGGGAATAAAATTCACAAAAACTTCAATAAGGTGTGGTTATTCATGACTGAAAGGTCATGGTTGCGCTGAAGGTTTAACCAATTTCTAAATTGAGATATATTGTGGTGATATATGTTGACAATATTATTGATGTATTGCTTGATATATTGATCAGTTACCTCGTCTTACGGTGTCTCACCACTGGGTCCAAAGATTCATCGGCCTAAAACGAGTCCTGATGTGTATAAATTAACATAGAAGGACGCGTTAACAGTTCTGGTAGCAGAGCGACGGTTTGGCCCTTGGGGAGCTAGGACGGAGTTTCATTGTTTAATTTGTTTTTCTATGATAATGCAATTTGGAGATATGATGGGTTGCTAAGTTCGCCATGGCACTCCCGGGATCTCGGAGCCTGCCTAAATGAGTTGGGAATGTTCTCAGCGCCATAGTGTGCGTGGTTAGGGTCTTTGCGCTTACCTGAGTTTCTGCATCTTGCAGGTGGTTGTGAAAAGTTTGTGTATATTTAGGCCAAATTAAGTGTTGTTTAGCAGGAGTGGGCGTACTCCACAGTATGAGAGTAGGGAAGTTGGCGTACTTCATGTGAATGTAGCGATTGTTGCTCAAAAATTATCCACGTGGTTGGTTGTCGTGTACGGACCTGTTGAGGTCTAAGACTCCGGAGTATGATGATAAATGTGGTTTATGTTGTAATCTGTGCGGTTTAATAGGTCAATCGGGCGTGGTTGACAAGTCGAGTTTGAGTTATGATGCATGTATGAAACCTTCGATGGAGATTTGACAAGTTTTAAAGTGCACTAGAAGGAGTCATTGACAAGTCGAGAGTAGAATTTGCGGGTCAAATTCTGCTTGAGTATGCGGGAACTGAGAAAGAGAGAGTAGCGGCCGAGGCTTCAAGTGAAATCTCTGTAATGTTCTGAAGCGAATGTGTTACCCTTCCTGCAGTAAACCGACAGATTTGTGTTGTCATTTTAATGTGCTCGCAATAATTTTGCATTAGTTTGTGTGAGTTGTAAGGGTCAGTGAAGAGCGGACAAGCCGCAAGACTTTGTCAGCTGCTGTGTGTGTGAATGTGACGTCAGTGGTGCCGCGCTGAGATAGGTCGGATGTCGAGGGGGGTCGCGCACGGATTGGCTGCTGTCCGTGAGAGGCAATAGGTTGAGAAAAGGCAGGTGAAGAGTGTCCTGGGAACTAAGCCATTTCTGATTAAGTACGAAATAAAAGAATCGCAAAAATGAATTTTGTCAAGGCATTCAAGAGCGCTCTAAAGGGAGATGTGTATATTGTAGCAACTGATGGGGAACCTACACCACCTGAAGGTACTCCGGCTTACACTGTGATGGAAGAGAAAGGTGTCGCACCTTGCTTATGGATGAAACAGTGGCGCAAATTAACATAAAAAGAAGGGTGTTTAGCGTTTCCAGTGCATGGGACGTTTAATCCAAAAGTACTAGAAAATCTGTGGTGGATGTTAAGTACACAGAAGCCACCTCCAAGACCGGCACAATACGAGGCTTTAGCGATTTGGGACTTAATGGCTCTTATACACAGACAAGAAAGGTTTCAGAGAAGGCTGAGAAGGGCAGAGAAATCATATGCAGAAGCTAGGTGGGACAACAAGAGCAAAATGTGGAGAAGGGGAATCGTAGATGGGTTGAAGTTATTCCCAGCAATAACCCAGGGAGAAGAGACACAGGGAAAGAAAGCCTCCTGTAAAACCGACAAAGATTCAGGCAAAACTAAAGAAAATAAAAGGTCCTGGGAAGAGGAAGATGATTCAGATGATGAGGAATTTATGGATAGATTGTTACATGATCGTCCGCCACCGTATGCGGTGAGCGACAGCGCTCCAAGCACTAGCTTGGATCCTGGGAACCAGACGCAGGAGAAGGGAGTTACTGATACGGTACAGACTAGCGATACAGCTTTGATACAGAATGGTGTCAGTGTACCTACTGCACCAGACTTGCCGATACAGTTGCTGCCTCCACCGCAGATAACGAGAATTTACCCTGATGTTCCAGTGCTTGAGACTACTACGAACTTGATAGTGCCGCCAGACCCGATGTACACAAAGCCAAAGTTAATACAGATTGAATCGACCCCGAAGCTAATGTCTCAACCGCCACAGTTGATTCCAGGGTATAACCCTGTAGCGGGACCACCGTTAGTACCTGTACCGGGTACACTGGAGCAGACCTATGGTGTTGCGGCTCCAAGAAGTCTGGGTTCAGGTCAGACACCCGCCGCTATATCGTTACCTATTACTGTTGGTCCCCCGGTGCCATTGTATGCACAAGGTAAAACAGGGATGTGTGATCAGGGAGTTATGACTCAGGAAGCGATAAGAGGAGGGCCTATGAGAACTCCACATATAATGGCCCCGGGAGAGCAAGTAAATGAGCCACCGAGACCCTTAATGGTCCTTAGTCCAGTAGGGGCACCTCTCGAAGCGATGCGTCAGGCAGGGTTGGGAGTTTTAACTCCCCAAACCATGAGTACAAATACTTCACACTCTCCAATGATACATGCAGGGAACATTTCACTGCAGGGTTTTACAGTACAACAGTTAAATGAGTGGTTTGAGAAAACTTGTACCTCACAAAAGACTACAGTGACCACAGTTGAACCTGAGAAAGAAAACCAAGACGAATACTTGAATTTTGTACGACTAGGGGTAGAAGCTGCCGAGTTAGTGGAAGGAACAATGGGAGTAAATAGGTTGGAATCATACACTGAGGCAGAATTGAGGTACTTATGTCCCAAGATTACCAAAGAGGTAGGCAAAGTACATCAGAGATTAGCGAATTTGGCAGACAAATACAATATCGATATCGGAAACACTAAACATTTGAAAAGAACTTACAGATTAGATTTTGACTCCAAAGATTTTGAACACATGAGATCTGCAGGCATGAAGGCACATTTGAGAGAACTGTTGCAAAGTGCGCAAATTTGGGGTGCATTGGAGAAATGGGAAGGCCGATGGGCGAAGAAAAGAGATAAGGGAAAGGGAGATAGTCCAGGGTCCAATGAAGTTAGGACCTCACCTAATCTGGATTCAGTAAAAATCTCACCTATGAGAGAGACAGCTGGTGGTGTTTTAGTGCATGTGCCAAGGACTAGAGGAGACATTTTATCCTTTACGAATGATTATCCTAGGCTAAGAGAGAAGCCGATTGAGTGGTATCAACAAACGGATAGGTTCGTGAAACTTGCAAAGTGTCTCTGGGAAGACTTGAATACTTTGTTTGAGATCATTGTTCCGCCTGATTTGTGGCTCGAGTGCAAGAGAGGGGTAGATTGGCCCACGAAGGAACCGGCAAGAGCACCTTCAGAAGAGGTGATGAAATATTATCATAAAGTAATTGAGTTCTTGAAACAAAAGGTGTTGCCAAAGGTGACCGATTGGCAGAAAATCGACCGGACCTCTCAAGAGGTTAAGGAGTCAATACATGCTTATTACGAGAGATTATTGAAAGCGTTCAAACATTACAGTGGTACTGAGACTATCGAACCGAAAGACATGAATCACCTTGTGTTTAGATTCGTTGAAGGGCTGAGACCAGAGGTCAGCCAGATGATTAAGAATCATTTGATTTGTTGGCAAGCTAAACCGATTGATGAGGTGCTGCAGTATGCGAAATACTGTAGTGATGAGATTGAGTTGAAGCAGAAAAAGTTGAAGGAGAAAGTGATGGTGATGCAGATAAGGGCTGCACAAGCTGGAATACAGGGAAATGGAGTTCAGCAAATGATACAGCAACAACCGCAAATGAATGGTGTGTTTCAGGCACAGCCGAGAGGGTTTGTGAACCGTGGTTCGGACATGAATAATGTTGTTATTCAAAATGACGGTCAAGGAGTGAAAAAGATGTCACCATGTCACGCGTGCGGGGGCATGGGGCATTGGAAACAGGATAGTCCGAATATGGTGCAGGATGGTGCAGTTCAGCAGAGCATTAATGTTGGTACATTACAAAATTCACAAGGTCCAAAAATGAGACAACAAAACCTGAATTTTCTGAATAATTTGGTACAAATGCAAGGGGTACAGCCCATGCAGCAGATGCAAATGCCGCGTATTCAGTCAGTACAAATGCAACCAGTACAGCAGCAGATTCCTATGGTGCCTAGACAGCAAATGCAATTACCAATGGCTCCGATGGGACAGCAACAGGTGATGCTTCCTCAGCAGGTCACAGACCAGGTAACCAATCAAAATAACACTGTGCAACAATTCCCATTACGAGGTGAAAATGGCATGAATGAGGATTGGTCAGATGACAGCTCAGACAGTGAAGAGTGCAGGCTTGCAGCATCTCTAGAGGTGGATCAGAGAGGCCCATACATAGAGGGAAAAGTAATGGGCTATAAGGTTTTATTTTTGGTCGACACAGGAGCTACACGCTCTACAGTTCGAAGTACAGAAGTCCTGAGATTACCTCTCTCAGGGCGTACTATACGAGTGGTTGGTGTGGCAAACCAGTACCTGACTAATCCGATCACTGATCCGGTGCAGGTTGAAATTGGCAACTTCCAAGGCCTGCATAGATTTGTTGTATGCGATTCAAGTCCAGTATCCTTACTAGGAAGGGACTTACTGTGTAAGACAAAGGGGGTGATTCTCACCCTGGCGGGCGGCCGAGGCCGCCCGCCAGAGTTCCCCCCTCCAAAATACCGCTCCGCGGTCGTGAGACCGCTGAGGGTATTCTGGCTTTTGCACTGGGCTGGCGGGCGGCCGCCAAAATGCGGCCCGCCAGCCCAGTGCAAAAGAGCCTTCCCACGAGGACGCCGGCTCAGAATTGAGCCGGCGAGTGGGAAGGTGCGACGGGTGCAGTAGCACCCGTCGCGTATTTCAGTGTCTGCGAAAGGGCAGCGGAAAACCGGCGGGAGACCGCCGGTTTTCCGCATCTGACCGCGGCAAAACCGCCGCGGTCAGAATGCCCTGCGGGGCACCGCCAGCCTGTTGGCGGTGTTCCCGCCAACCCTGGCCCCGGCGGTCCATGACCGCCGGGGTCAGAATGACCCCCAAAATGTTCAATTACCTGTTCCAACAATGGAATAGAAGTGCAGACAAACAGTGACGATGAGGGAGACGAGAGTCAATTTGTAGAGGAAGAAGCAGAAACAAATGAAGACTACCCTTTGATTACTTTGTTCCCAATGCATACTTTGATCGACCTACCTGTTGATCTACAAGGGACCGTGACAGAGAAAGTGTGGGATTTGACTGGGAAAGAAGTAGGGTTGATAAAAGGAGTAGAACCAGTCAAGGTTCAGATAAAGCCAAATGCAGTGTTCCCACAAGTGCCACAATACCACATGACCCAGGATGTCCTCATTGAGGTGTCACAAATAATTGCAGATTTTCTCAGACAGGGAGTCCTGAGAGAAGTTTTGAGCAGTCTGTGTAACTCTCCCATAATGGGTTTAAAGAAGCCCTGTGGAAAAGTTCGAATTGTGCAGGATTTGAGGAAAATAAAAGAAATTGTGATAAAATGCTGCCCTGTGGTGCCTAACCCAGCAGTAATAATGTTCCAGGTTCCTTGTGATGCCGAGTGGTTTACTGTGGTAGACCTATCACAAGCATTCTTTTCGATACCTCTTCATGAGGACAGCCAATTTGTGTTTAGTTTCAAATTCCTGGATAAGGTGTACAGTTGGTGCAGAATTCCTCAGGGGTTTTCTGAGTCACCATCCATCTTCAATCAGATATTGAAGAAGGACTTGGAACCTCTTGTGCTGCCTTTTAATTTGACTCTTGTGCAGTACATTGATGATTTGCGAAATGCATCCAAAACCAGTGACAGTTGTAAATATGATACCATTGCATTATTGAATCATCTAGGAAAGAATGGACGCAAGGTGGCACCCAGAAAGTTACAATACTGTCAAAAAGAAGTGAAATACTTGGGACATTTGATTGAGAAAGGGTCTCGAAGAATATCAAAGGAAAGAATAACAGCTGTTTTACAGATGAATCCCCCAACAACAAAAAGAAACGTCAGGATGTTTTTGGGAATGGTGGGCTACTGTCACCAGTGGATACCCAATTTCTCAATCATCTCAAAGCCTTTAATAAAATTGACAGGAAAAGACGTCAAGGATGAGCCATACACAATAACTTTGACAAAAGAGGAGCTTGAATCATTTGTAGAATTAAAAGAATGCATGTGCAGGGCACCAGCATTAGGAATGCCTGACTATGAGAAACCTTTTCTGTTGTTCTGTCATGAACGTGATGCTTGTTCTTTGTCTGTTTTAACACAGGTCCACAGAGATGCAAATCGCCCTGTAGCATATTTTTCAGCTACCTTGGACCCTGTTGCAGCAGCCTTACCGGGTTGTTTGCGGGCAGTTGCAGCAGTTGGTCAAAGCCTTTCACAATGTGAAGGCATAGTCATGGGATAACCTCTGACAGTAATGGTTCCACATTCAGTTGAAATTCTGTTGACACGAACTAAGACACAACACATGACAAATGCACGACTCACTAGATATGAGACGATTATACTGGGGTCACCAAATGTCACATTGAAGAGATGCACTGTGCTGAACCCGGCAACCTTACTTCCCAATGAAAATACTGAAATCAAAGATGGGGAAGAATTTGAACATGATTGTCTTGAAGTGACTGAACTTTGTACCAAACCTCGCCCAGACATACAGGATACCCAGTTAAAAGAAAACAATTGCATTATGTTTGTTGATGGGTCCTGTCTAAGAGATTCAGTGGGAACATTGAGAGCCGGTTACGCTGTATGTTCTATAACTGGCATTGTCGAAGCCTCCTGGCTCGAGAAAGTGTTTTCTGCACAAGTGGCAGAATTAATAGCTCTTACAAAGGCATGCCACGCAGCTGTAAATTTGAAAGTCACTATCTATACTGACAGCAGATATGGATTTGGAATTGTGCATGATTTTGGCCAACTCTGGTCACAGAGGGGTTTCATGACCTCCTCTGGTTCTCCTGTGAAAAATGGTGAAGAAATAAGAGATTTGTTGCATGCGATTCAGTTACCTCTCGAAATTGCCGTGGTGAAGTGCAGTGCTCACACCAGATCACAAGATTTTGGGGGTCATTCTGACCCTGGCGGCCACCGACCACGGGAGCACCGCCAACAGGCTGGCGGTGCTCCCACGAGCATTCTGACCGCGGCGATTCAGCCGCGGTCAGAAGCGGCAAGTCGGCGGGCTCCCACCGACTTACCGCTGCTCGGGGGAATCCTCCATGGCGGCGGAGCGCGCTCCGCCGCCATGAGGATTCTGACCCCCCCTACCGCCATCCTGTTCATGGCGGGAAAGCCGCCATGAACAGGATGGCGGTAGGGGGGGTCGCGGGGCCCCTGGGGGCCCCTGCCGTGCCCATGCCAATGGCATGGGCACGGCAGGGGCCCCCGTAAGAGGGCCCCGCAAAGTATTTCAGTGTCTGCCTTGCAGACACTGAAATACGCGACGGGTGCCACTGCACCCGTCGCACCTTCCCACTCCGCCGGCTCGATTACGAGCCGGCATCCTCGTGGGAAGGGTGTTTTTCCCTGGGCTGGCGGGCGGTCTTTTGGAGACCGCCCGCAGCCCAGGGAAAAACTCATAATACCCTCCGCGGTCTTTTGACCGCGGAGCGGTATAATGGGGGCGGAATTCTGGCGGGCGGCCTCCGCCGCCCGCCAGAATCAGAATCACCCCCTTTGTGTCTATGGGAAACAGCTATGCAGATCAAGTCGCAAGATTTTGTGCATTAAACTGTATATCATTTAAAGAGCAGTGGGAATTGTTACCACAACCTGAAAACGACACGAGTTTAAGTCTAGCATTACGAGTGGTTGATACCTTAGACGAACTGAAAACATTACAAAGTCGTGCTAACAAAGAAGAAAAACGTTCCTGGCAGAGAATGCAGTATGTACAAAGGGCAGATGATCTATGGGTTTCAGAAGAGGGAAAATTTGTTCTGCCAAATAGTCTTTTGTCACAGTTTGCCCGGTTATACCATGGGCAGGGACATCTGGGAAGAGATGCCATGATCAGATCTTTTAAGATTGATTGGTTCAATCCAAAATTCAGACATGCCGCAGAAATCATTTGCCACAGGTGCATCATCTGTCAACAGATGAATGCTGGAAAAGGAACTGTGGTAACTTTGAGCCACACTGGGAGAGCTGGAGGTCCATTCAACAAAATGCAAATGGATTTTATCGAAATGCCTGTTTGTGGAGGATTGAAGTACGTGTTGGTGATTGTGTGTGTTTTCAGTCATTGGATTGAGGCATATCCCACACGTAGGAATGACAGTCTTACAGTTGCAAAACTGCTACTCAGGGAGCTGATACCAAGATTCGGGTTTCCGGTTTCTATAGAATCAGATAGGGGGAGACACTTCGACAATGAGGTGATTAAACTTTTGTGTGCCGCACTCAACATTGAACAAAAGCTGCATTGTAGCTATCGCCCTGAAGCATCAGGACTAGTTGAACAGATGAATGGTACCTTAAAATCAAGAATAGGAAAAATGTGTGCAGCTACAAACATGAAATGGCCAGATGCCTTACCTCTAGTACTGATGTCTATGAGAAATACCCCAGATAAGAAAACGGGACTGTCCCCCCATGAAGTCCTCATGGGCAGAGCAATGAGATTACCAGCGGTACCTGCAAATGCACTAGCGAATATTACAGATGATATGGTGTTGGATTACTGCAAAGGTTTGGCTGACGTGATTCGCTCTTTTTCTCACCAGGTGGAAGCTAACACGTTGCCACCGATTGGCGATCCAGGTCACTCTCTGCAAGCTGGAGATTGGGTGGTTGTCAAGAAACACGTGAGAAAATCGTGTCTTGAACCGCGTTGGAAGGGGCCGTATCAAGTAATATTGACGACCACCACTGCTGTGAATTCTGCCGGGGTTCCCAACTGAATACATGCCAGTCACACAAAAAGGGTAACATGTCCTGTTGAAGAGGAAGAGAAGTCTCAGAGTCAGAGATCAGTCAAGAAGGACCTGAGACTACTACAGAGCCCACTGAGAACAGCCTTGTCCCTCAAACTGTCAATGAGTTCGAGAGAGGTGACAGAGTGCCTATCTCAGTCGAGGCAGCAGGAGAACTAAGCCAAGGAGAGGTTCTCCCTGAAGTAGACGAGTACGGGTTAGAGTCCGAACTCAACATAGAACCAGAAGACGAAAGAGAACGGAAACTGTAGATACAAATCGAAACGTATCAGAGTCTCCCGAACCAGTTGCAGGTCCGTCAAGAGGAAACACCATATCACAAGAGGAGGGTGCTGTCCAACGTCCTGAAGGAAAACATAGAACCAAGACACATAGAGGCGATAATTGGCCAGACAAGTCACATCTTGAAATAAGAGAGGTATCGAATGAGACAATAATAGAAGAAAGTGATACTTCACAAGCTGATGATCTGAGTGAAGGAGAACAACAAGGTGAACGAAGGTTAAAAAGAAAAAGAATAGCGAACAGAAGATATACAGGTCCTGAATGGGCATATGCTACAACCTCTGAATGGCAACAAGAATTCCTAGCATTCTGTTTTGATCGAGAAGTACCAGGCCAATACTACGGTACCTGAAGTTATTCAAAGGGAAAACTCAGCTAAAAATTGAATTTGTGAAAGCTGAAAAGAGAAAGAGACTTTAGAAACTACTGGAAGTGACACTAAAACCGGATTTGACCTTAAAGAAACCTGATTACGACAAGCTGCTAACCTGAATTGACGAAAGGGGTCCTGGAGTGAGTGAAGATGCTGTAATATACGCAAAGAGTTTCTTTTTTTCCTCAAGTTGATTGTTGATCTGCTATTCTGATTCTATGCAAACATGGCTTACAGTAGCAAAGGAAGTAAGGTGTGTGGTTGGTTAGGTCTCATAGTGGGTGTTATATGTGCAGTAATGATTGTGGGAGTGATTGTGGGAATGCCATGGAGAGAGAAAGAAACTATTAATGCAACTTCGAAACCTGAAACTACTACTACTAAACTATCACCGTGGGAGAGATTTGAGCAAGATGCAAGACATATGCATTGGAACTAATGCAAAAGGGGAACTTTCTACTAATGTTTTCTATCGTTTATTAAATGAGTATGTGGAAACTATGTATGCGAAAGATTGTTATGTATGTACTAAAATTCCTTCATCTGTGCAGGAGGGAGTTACTTATCATAGCCTCCCTCTTACTTATGGAATTAGTTGCAGCTTGCTATTAACAAGATTCTATAATCAAGAGCATGTGCAATACTTTTATTCAAACTTGGATGTTGTGTTTTCTTTTGTGCCTGTGATTGAATTCCTAAATGAATTAGCTAAAGAGCATGATATAAAAATAGTTAGAGGATTCTTTGAACCAACACTTACATTTGGAACTGCTTATGCACATCGCAACAATTTGACTTGTTTGCTGTCTCCTGTAGAAAAGAGCTTTTTAGATCACACAGATGATAGACGCAAAGCATTGAAAGAAAGATTAGAAAAAGGATTAGAGAAGCGTACTTATGCAAATGATTATGCTTACACTGCAATCAAAACTCAAGGCAAATTAGCTATAGATGCATTACACGTAGGTAGGCTCTGTATATATAGACCAAAATCTGATCAAGACAATTTGTTTGTGGGTACGAGTGAATGTAGGCATGTATTTTTGTTTCAGAGTAAATGGACCTTTATGTTAAATGGACAAGATCCAGCGATCCCTGGAAACTATTATATTTGTGGACTAAATGCATATTACCGTCTCCCTAAGGGATGGTATGGGACATGTTATTTGGGAATAGTATTCCCAAAGATATACCAGATTGATGACTTAAAACAAATACCTAAAACGTCTGAATTACAACATCCTAGACAAAAATGAGAATCAGTGGCGGCTGTCATTGGTGATATATTTGGAGCCATAATCCCATCAGTGGGGGTTATCTTGAATTCTATGAAAATTCTAAAGTTGTCTACTATTGTGGATAACATGCTGACAAACTTTACAGGAGCCATACTCCTGATAGATACTGAACTTGCTGCAGAAAGAGCTATGACTCTTCAAAATCGGCTTGCTTTAGACATTCTTTTAGCAAAGAGTGAAGGTGTCTGCAAAATGCTTAATGAGCGTCATTGTTGCTCATTCATACCAGATAATAGTAAGAAAATTAGAAGTATGCTTACTAACCTTACCAGAGATAGTACAGATTTGAAGGATCTGAAAGAACCTGGTGTTTGGGAGAAATTTGGGAAAGGAATTGCCCGAGTGGGAAGCTGGTTTACCAACATTTGGAATGGGGTACGTGCAAAAATTATGATGGGTCTATTATTTGTTTTGATTTGTTTATTAGGATTATGGGGGGCATGTAAAATTAATGACAAAGTAAAAAGAAATTGGACTAAAAGAACCCGACGAAATGAAGAAAGTGAAAGAGAAAATGTTCAATGAAATATGGGAAAGCTCACATAAAGGGCAAGATGTTGAAATGCGTATTATGCGCAAAGTGAAAAATTAAGATCAAAGAGAAAGATTGTGTGATGACGAGCGTCATCAGAGGAGGGACTGAGAGAGCGTAGTTTAAACATTACCTATTTTTAGATGTGAAATGCTTATATTAACAATGCTGCTTTAATAATACTATTCATTGAAACGTACTTTAAACGTGGAGATTTATCACATGCATAAACCAATATCGACTGTAAGAAATAATTGCTTGTATTATGATTAATTGAATATGTTAACATGTACGAAGATTGCATTTATTAGAATCCATAAGCCTTAAGTTAGCGTGAGTCGAAAACTAGCTGTGTAACTCTCATATTAAAGCGTACTTTTCTGTTTCTCCAGTGTGCTGACTTGCAAAAGGCCATGACCCAGCATTTGTTCTTTTCTCCGCTTATTGTATCATTGACCGTTATATTCCCATCCGCATGCTGGTTGCTTTAGTATAAAATTGTATGCTTTGCAACAAAATATGAACACTTTCAAGGACACTGAACCACGGAAAAGAGAACTCTTGACCCGAAGAACGTGCCAGAAAATGAAGTAACCCCGGATGTGCCACCTACGAAAGACGTCAATTATGAAGACCAATCGAAATGTTATAATCTATCATAAAATGACAAATGCATTACTTAATGTATAATTTGATAGGGTACAGATAGTGGGGTGTAGTGACTATCCAATAGAATTTTGGGGGAATGTATTATGAAAAAGGGACAAAAACCCATGACACAGGAGACTCTGGGCATTAGGTAGGGAATAATATCGATTGCATCCAGAAACTCTGTCACTCTATTTGGTGACTTAAGACTTAGACAAAACCATCCTCACCCATAGACCGTCCCATTATACTTTCCTTCTTATGAGGGAAGTGTCCCCTGCCCTTTGACTAGATAGACTGACGGCGATCTAACTGATGTCCTGAAGACGAAGACTGATCCTGTATGCTGACCTATTCCGAGTAGGGTAATTATGCTACTGCTATTGAAATTCATCTATTTGCCTTTCCTTTCTAGGTACCAACTGCTGTGTATTTTTGATTAGAGACCTTAGTTAGATGTTTTCCAAATTGATGTTCTAAATTGTTTTGCATGAAGTCGAACATGCTGATGCTAATTAGTGGTTAGATGAGGCATTCATCTTGACTGACATAACTGACGTGACTGACGTGGTGCTATGCTGAACTAAACATATATGAGGTTTTATACATTTAGATTTGTTTGTCGTCATATTACTATCTTATGTTTGTGATCTTTGCATTGTTACCACATTGTGACTATGCTCTTTGCTTCTTGGTTTTGAGATTAATACGTCTGCTATTAGATTGTAAACAATAGGGAATAAAATTCACAAAAACTTCAATAAGGTGTGGTTATTCATGACTGAAAGGTCATGGTTGCGCCGAAGGTTTAACCAATGTGTAAATTGAGATATATTGTGGTGATATATGTTGACAATATTATTGATGTATTGCTTGATATATTGATCAGTTACCTCGTCTTACGGTGTCTCACCACTGGGTCCAAAGATACATCGGCCTAAAACGAGTCCTGATGTGTATAAATTAACATAGAAGGACGCGTTAACACTGGCGTCGTACTGTTGCTTCATCAACTCTGTATTTTTCAGCCAGAAAGGTAGACCTGGAATAGAGGCATGAGGAAATACAGCAATAAAGAACTATAGACTACTTCTACACAAGATCCAAAGACAGCAGGACTGCGAGAGAGAAATACCAGCTACGTCGAACTCCGCGAAGTGCTGAAAACAGTAAGTCACCCTGTTCTCACTGATTTTCAGCATCAGGAGTTTCTCCCGCGCTGTAAAATCAGCACGAACTGCATCACGCAGAGCGCCAGAGGGGGCTAGTTTCTTTCAGCCGCTCGAGTAGATTTTCTATTCGAGCAACAGCTTCCTTAACACGAGCAGCAGCTTTCTCATCGCGAGCAGTCATGGTCTACCGTCCTCGTTCATAAATCTCACTGCCAACGTAGCAATTTCTCTAGCTCGCCAACTTAATGTTGGCAAGCATGAGCGAGAGAGAAAACTCCGCTCTGTGTCACTTTGCAGAGTTTTTCAGAACTCCACGTGGATCGCAGAATGGGGAAAACTCCACAAATTCCACTGGCGGAACGGAATTCCTCACTCACCCTTAGGTGAGACAAGATATGATTGACAAAATCTCATGCCAATGGCTAAAAGAAGCTGAGCGAATGGTTGCAGAATATATGTTTGTGGTATGAGCAGAGTCTCTACAGTAAGTTTAATAGACCTCAGCATACCAGACACTAACAATGGGAATAAATCTCTGATAAGTTTGGTCGGTGACCTCATACATATTAAAAGGGAAAGCTGCACAAAAAGGAAGTGACTCAAAAGGTCTTTGCCTCATTCGATATGCCTCTACCTGCAGCTCATGGCCTGGGCAGAGTTTGCAGAGTTCTGCTATGTCGAACTCCGCAAAGTGCTTAAAAAAGTAAGTGACGTTTTCATTTGTGATTGGGAAATGCCCTTACAATTAGATGTTGCTGCAATATCCTTTGTCCTACACTGTCTGATCTTTCTGTTGATACCACATATTTTGTTCTCCTCACCTCCCTTGTTGACTTATACCTTATTTGCTTTATATGCATTAGCCAAGGATATTTGTTAGAGAAAGTCCATGTATTTATGGGTCAGATCTCTTTCAGAAATTTAAGAAGATGACCAGGGTAAGGAAATAAAAAACATCCAGTTGCAGGGAGTAAAGAAAATGTTAGCACCAATAGCGCACAATGTTCAAAGGCACCGATAAAAAGTATTTGGTGAGTAACACAACTTTGGGAAGATTCCCTCTCCAGATTAAGTTTGACAGAAAAGCATCTGCCAAGCTTAAAGGCCTACTGTGCTCAGATGACTGTTACTGCTGAAACACAGTTCTTTGAAGTATATGATTCATGAAATGATTGTACAGGGTATTACCCTTCAAGGAAATTTGCACTGTCTCTGCACTGTCTCAGGACCTGTGCGCTACACTGGTGGTATATTTTTTGAGAACCAATCGGAAAATGTCATCAAATATTCAATTTCATCGCCATTCAGTGAAACTAGTTGTTAGGTCCACAGTATAGTACGATAACCAGGAGGCCACCAGAGAGGTATAGTGGGCTCATATATCTGGCGCAGGGATAAAACAGTTGTACTTATAACTACTGAATCTACTGCCACCAAGAGGCAGTCTCTCAGTGTGAGGGGATGAGCAATGCCCTTGGGAGTCCCATGTTGTGTGGTAGAGCCCTGGTGATGTAACCTTAACATGTTCCTGCCCTTTAGAGAAGATGGTGCTGGCCTCAGTGCCTATCTGCTCGGGTGTGAATATGGTAAGTGGTGACTGCACTGCTGGTGCTGTTAGGCCATGCTCCATATGTTTAATGCAACATCATTAAAATACATAAGGGGCAGATGCATTGGGTATGTGATATATAAACATGCATATCTTATTGTGGATACAGAAACTATCAGCCCCTGCTGATCCTGGGATAGTGGTGTGAGAGCCTCTTGCGCCTTACCATGCAATGACTACTGATCTTGACCACAAACCCTGCGCGCACCCTGGAGGTGGGCAACAATCTGAAAGTGAAGATTAAAGGGGGACTTAAAAGCATAGTGGATGACTGGCAGTGATATCTGAACATTGTACTGGGACAGCTGTCAGTAAAAGTGATAACAAACAGCCCTGACTGTCCTTTGATCTCATACAACCAGTTTGTGATATGGATAAGATATGGAAAGACAAGAATTCAGTGCAGGAGAACTAACAAACAAACAAACTGATGCCAAAGAACTTCTTGTGGATATGCTGAAAAGTCTCTGTTGGAAAGATTGTAAAATTTGCCCACCCTACTCATGGACTAGATGAAGGAGAGGCTTGATAAACATGCTAAGCACTGGTATGCCAGAGTCTGTCAACCATGAACGATTTTAATCCTACACTGAAGCCCTGCTCACTTCACTATTTAGCAAATCACAACTCTCAAAAATGTTAAGTGTGCAATGGTCACATAGGCCCCTGGCACCCAAGCTGGTGTCTGGGGTGCCCAAGATCTACTGTGACCCACATTTTGAGCTATAGAGATTGGGATGCAATACTATGCATGGCAAGGGGAAAAAGACTTGCAGAACATCACAATTACTACCTTTATTTTTCCTGACATCGTGGTAGTAGTACAGGAAGTGCATAGAGCCAACAAATTGATGTAAAAGTAGCTTCAAAGTAACACAACACATGAAAAATCCCACTATAATTTAGGAACAAATAATAAATTATTTGACACCAAAAAGACAAAAATTCAATTAGTAGAACCAGAGATATGCTGGAAAGCACAAAGCATCAATAGTGGTTATCTGGTCATACCAGACCGGGACAAAGTCACAAGTTCAGGCTAACTGGGACGGAGCACAGGCCAGATACATGGACCCAGTTAGGCCCACTAAACAAAGTACCTTAAATCCTGGATGCGGAGCATTGCGAGGTTCTGCATCAAGGATGCGCAGAGAGGGAATATACTCTCCAGGAAGAGCCATATCTCAGTTCAACTGCACTTGTGTAGTTGTGTCTTCAGAAAACACTCTTCAACAATGGTAGTTCAAATGCGAAGCTGTGAGGAGATGTATTGTGCTGCGTTGCTTCTGCTAGGACCACAGCTGGGCTAACAGAGCCCCTTCATGCCTGCTTCCAAGTGTTGAGGACAGGGGTGAAACTTATTGGCAGGCAGGACTCACAGGAGACAATTTCAGGTGCATATGTTCAAGGTGGTTGGAGCCTTTTCTGTCACGGAGGCTGTGTTCTGGAGGACAGCCAACTAATTCTCTGAGTCACTCTAGTGGTTCTAGATTCAAAAAGCAGGTCCAGGTCTTCTCCCTCAGGCCATAGAGCAGCAATGCATCAGAGTAGCAGAGCATCAGAGAAGCAGTCCTTCGTGCAGCAGTGCAGCCACAGCAGTCCTTCCTCTGAATCTTCCCCAGGTCCAGATGTGTACTGAATAGTTGGACTGAGGTTCTAATATTTATACTTGATGCTGCTTTGAAGTGGATGAAGCTTCTAGCGTCCCCCCTCTTTCAGTGGTGTGTGGAATGTCCTGCCTCCCTGGCACCCGCTTGTCTGTGGGTGCAACAGACTTGTTTGAAAACCCTTTGCGAGTCTGCTGAGGCAGAGTCTTTGTGCATGTGGAAGCATGGTAGGTGACAGCTTTGTCCCGCTTATCAAGTCAGAGATGGCCTGCCCTGCCAACTCCTATTGCACCGTTGTCTCACTGTCTTTGACAGCTGCTTGTGGCTCACCCTGGACAACAGCACTTTCTGCAGGGCTGGCAGACTCCTTCCCTCTCTCCGCAGGCAGATTGGTTTCTAAGTGATTCAGGGCGGGGGACTTCGAGCTCAGACTCCTGTGAGATCCCCTCACAGCTGGTAGGCTGGCTGTCAGGTAGACACTACTCATTGTTGCACTGGGGTCATCTGGACCTAGAATACCAAGAGGGTCAGCAGCTCCCATTTTTAGACAGCCAAAAAGACAGGATGTTAGAAATGGGGTTTCTGGTTGGCTAGGGTATGCACCTCAGCCAGGCAGAACTTACCCACTCTAGTCAGGGCAAGGGAGTTACATGTCCAAGATAACCCCTGCTCACCCCCTTGGTAGCTTGGCACGAGCAGTCAGGCTTAACCCGGAGGCAATGTGTAAAGCATTTGCACAACACACACAGCACATGTGACGCAATAACCCTAACCACAAAGGAAACACAACACCAGATTATATGAAAATATACTGTATTGTACACAAGGCAATTATCAGACCAAACATCACCTATCAGCACTATCCTGCTACCTTAGCAGTTGTCAGAACGTTACACATTAGTTACTCTGCAACCTAGCAGTAGTCACACATAACACACAGGTTACTTAGTATTCTGCAACATAAGCAGTAGTCAGGAAAACACGTTATTACATCACAGCACTTGTCATAAGAATATCATAAAATGCCCATAGTAGGAACATTAGAAAACATATGGCAAGTTAGAAAAAAATATTAGCAAGCATGTCCATAAAAGGAACATTTGCATACACATATGTAAAAACATCAAATGCAGGTAGGTAATATATGAATCAAACAAAAGTCTGTAGAAAGAACTTTGGGTTGCAACTACAGTATATTGGTCCTTTAAACAGTACCTGGTTGGATGAAGGCATCTCCAGTGCCTAGAAGGCGAACAATGGGGCCCTGGCGCTCCTATGCGCAAAACAGGGGCCTCCCTTATACTCTGGGGTCAGAGGAGGGTGACATGCACCTCCTCTCTTTTATAGACAGGCCCCTCCGGGGACCGTGATTACTGGGAGCCCCCCAGGGCCTCAACCGACCCTCACGAGGGGGGCCAAAGCCAGCAAAAACAACTTAGGGCAGGAGGGGGGCACCACGCACCCCCTCCGGTTTAATGACAGGCCCCTCCCGGGACCCGTGATCTCTGGGGCCCCCCCCGGGCCTCCACTGGCCCTTCCACCAAGGGGGGCCCACAATAATGCATGTTTTACTTAACAGCAGAAAAGGAGCATCCTGTTCCTAACTTAGAGGCCAGGGGGAAGGAGGCACTCCCTGCGCCTTCCCCTGGTCCTGCCGTGAAGCCACAAGAAGATCGGACCCCTCCTGGGGCCCTAGCAGACACTCGCCTGCACCGAGTGTTCTTCCAGCTTCCCGGGCCGCTGCGGTGATCTTATTTAAAGGGGCACAATGCAGCCAGGAGCCTATGAGCTCCCAAGGCCCCATAGGCATGCTGCAATCCACGGAGAAGCACCCCTCGTGAAGAAATGGATGCAGGGGTCAGGGGCCACAGCACCCTGCCCCTGGGGTGCAGAATCTTAAGACAAGGTCCTAGGGTGGAGGGCCCAGCTACAGGCCAGCACAAGGGAAAGGCAGCAAGTGGCAAGTCCTTCACAGTGACCAGGCAGGTCACAGGTCAGCACAGCAGCAGCAGTCCATGGCGGTTCCTGGTGAGTCCTTTTAGCCTTTGGTGTCCAGTTCCAAGATGATTCCAAGAGTCTCCAAATTGTGGGGAAAATTCCCCTATACTTATAGTCAGTTCTAACAGTGTTTTACAATGGTAGGGAGAGGAGGTTCCAGCCAGTTACAACTGGTTCTGGGAGTGCCCCCTCTCTCCCTACAGCACAGGCTCCAAACATCAGTGGGGGGTTAACAACCCTATTGTGTGAGGCCAGGGCACAGTCTTTACAAATGCAGGTGTGCCCCGCCTCTCCCTTCTCTCAGCCCAGGAAGACTATTCAGTATGCAGATGCACCTCTGTGACATCTCCACCCTTCCTGAGTACAGGCTGTCTGAAAAGTATGCACAAAGCCCCAACTGTCACTCTGCCCAGACATGGATTGGAGTCAAGCTGCAAAACACCAGAGTCATAAGCACAGATAAATGCGCACTTTCCAGATAGTAAAAAAAAATACACCCACACCAGGAAGCAGCATTTATTATCACCATTACAACCGTACCAAACACGCCTACGCTACCCCTCATAAATCAGACAATACCCCTTACATATAAGGCAGGGCATTTCTAATGCAATCCTATGAGAAGGCAGCACTCACACCAAGCTAGGCTGTTTGTCACTACTAGGACAGGCCGTGCAATATGGCACATGTCCTGCCTTTCTACATACATGGCACCCTGCCCATAGGGCTAGCTACGGCATACCTTAGGGGTGACTTACATGTAGTAAAAGGGGAGTTCTGGGCCTGGCAAGTAAATTTAGATGCCAGGTCCCTGTGGCAGAAAACTGCACACACAGGCCCTGCGCTAGCAGGCCTGAGACAGGTTTGAAAGTCTACTTCAGTGGGTGGCGCAAGCAGTGCTGCAGGCCCACTAGTAGTATTTAATTTACAGGCCCTGGGTATAGAGATACCACTGTACAAGGGACTTATAGGTACATTAAATATGCCAATTAGGCATAAGCCAATCATACCAACTTTAGATGGGAGAGCACCTGCACTTTAGCACTGGTCAGCAGTGATAAAGTGCTCAGAGTCCTAGAGCCAACAGCGAGAGGTCAGAAAAACCAGGAGGAAGACTGGGGATGACCCTGTGTAAGGCAAAAAGTCCAACACAGGACATGTGTAGTCTCTATCTTTTAGAACTGGTTTGGTGTGAAGCATGTCATTTATAGGCTATTCTTCAAACAAACCTTTCAACTTTAGTGCTGAGTTATGCTTGTGACAGCAGGAGCAGCATAGGCATATGGATGTATAAAGAGGTGTGAGCTCTCTGCACCGGACTATCAACAGTCACAATGAGCAGTGATCGGGTAAGGGCTAAAAATCTAACCTCACCCAAAGGACACTCTGAACAACAGAGACTGCTGGCCCACACTTCCCCCCCACTATCTAAGTAATACCACTGCTCCGGAAGACTAAACAGCACCCCCTCACAAAAAGGGCCTCACAGAATTTCTGAGAGGGAGGCCTGACTCCACTCTCTCCACTTCAGTGTCTAGGAATCCCCCCTTCAGTTCCATAAATGTAAGCAATATGCTTTCACTGTCTGGGACAATAGCCTCACTTAAATATTATGCACATGAACAGGCCAGCAGCTTACAATGCTCATAGCTGTTTACTGCCCAAAACGGAATCGCAGCCACCTCGGCAATAGCCTCTCTTTAGCCTCATGAATGGAGGTCCTTAATAAAACCCTTGTCAATAGCTGAAATAAAGGAAGATATAATATCAATGGCTGGTAGCAAGACAATGGTCAGGGACTGATTGACAATTGAGGAAATGTTTGAACAGGCCAAGAAATAACAAAACCAACCTCATACTATGAGGGAAGCAATTATAATGGTATTATTAAAACCAGACTAATCTTTTCTATTCTGCTCATCCTATATACCACTATCCCTAATGAACATGGATACTAAAATATTAGTCAAATTAAATGAGATAAGACTAATCACCGAATATCCACACTAGTCCTTCGCAACAGCCAAGCTTTATATGAGGCTGCTTCACATCCAATAATATTTGCACTTTTTTCTCCCTATTATATAAGGTGAACAAACCCTCAACCTTCTGGCATTACTGCCAGAAGTAGAAAAAAAGCTTTGCTTTTTTTGGAATGGACATGTGCTTTTTAGGTGCTAAGAGGGATGGATCTAGGTAAAGTCATTATGAGATGGTTGTTGTTTTTGTGCACATTGCCGAGGATCCAAGGGAAAATGAATGGCTATGTCTCTGAAACTATAGCAGCTTATAGGGGTACACAACAGGGGTACCCTTTTCACCTCCCATGTTTAATTATTATGGAACCTGTGGCATGTGTTCTTAGAGAGAATCAAACAAATAAGGGGGTTACATTTTAGTAAAGAAATTGCCTATTTCCTTGCAAATGCAGATGGCTTCACTATACACCAGAGAATCAATGGACAATATTGAATCTGTAGCAAGGAAAATCAATAGATTTTCTGAGCGACTGCAAGCTTATTGTGGTAGATCAGACCAACGTCTATAAACCCTAGCCTGAATAACACCTAAACCACAGTTCCCAATACAATGGAGAGAAGATTCAGTGTCATATCTCCAAATAAAGATTCATTGAGATCTTGAGATAATTATGAGGGGCAACTATGACTCCTTAATGTCCAGGGCACAGGACCTTGTGGACATCTTGCTGCCAATATCCTGAGACCCTTGAATACAACTTTTGTCAACACTGCACACCTTCCTTAGAAAGCTAGTATGGGCAGGGAACCATCTAAAGTCTTAGATGGGAAGCACTGGCATTACTAGATGATCAAGGGGGCTTCTCAGTCCAGGACTGGGCATTTTACTTTTGGGCCAGCCAGGCATAATATGCATACTATTGCTCACATGAAGAGGCCTTGATGCCGCATGTGGCATACAATCTGAGATTAGAGATGCAAGACCACTAAATACAACTGTAGATAAACCAATCCCTAAGCCTGTGCCACAAACAAAAATGATAGCATGCACACTATGGGCATGGATGGCTGGAAGCCAGCATAGGTGTTGAATACAGTCTACTCTGCAGAACTACTGTTATTAAGCAATCTCTGCTTGAAGGCCATAAATTAGCATAGTGCTTTGAATTGCTTTGAGTGTCAGACCTATGCCATGGTGGGACATTTCTATCGCTAGACTTCAAAACAACTACTGAACACAACATTACTAGACGTCTTCCTATGCTTGAGATTATGTCACAAAGCACTTGAGAAAGAGCCATCCTTTCTGGCTAAACCACAGGCATTTAAAACCCTTATAAACAACATTCTGCAAGCTAGTTAGGTAATTAGGGCCTGAGTTAGCATTTGGTAGATAGGAATTCTATTGAAGAGTGTATGGAGTACATTGTCACTAAACCCTAGGTACCCAAACCTCCTTTAGAGATGGGTGGGCCTCAAGCTTTCCGTCAATGGAGCTCCTGTTGTGCCCGTCCACAGAAAACTTCGTCAGCTGGCCTGCTGGAGTGGGGGCCATTAAAGGGAGGACATTACATCACTGGCCTATTTTTGGTTGATAGTGTAATGTGCTATTTCATCTGTCACTGCCAGAAAAACCTGGCCATGAGGACAAAAAAACTAATAATAACTCCCAGGGTATTGGGGTTTTTAGTTTTTTGATCTTCAGAAACAAAAACTTCATTTTGAAGTTTGTTTCTGAAAAACAAAAACTATGGAAAAGTTTGGTGAATGGCCATGAAAAATGATGATGCCAGTACATGCACATTTTTGTACATTGAAAGGAACTGCAGTGATGCCATTCATTGCATATTTGGTGTAATTTTATTTATGAACTGTTAGCTGTGTACTGTGGTAATCTGCTCACACAAAGGTCTTTCTGAATACTATGCTGTACTTAGGTAAACAAGCCCTGTATCATCCATGTTATAAACCTTCAGGCAGTGATGGTGATTCCTTTCAATGTAAAGAGATCTGGTTCACCTATAAATTTGAAGAAGGGTCGTTCGTCAAGATGGGAGAGGTAGTGCCGTCCGCCACGCTGATGGACAGAGTGTTGTCTGGCAAACTCTAAATCAGGCCCATCTTCTCCAATTTATATAACACAATAGCACACACTAAATTAGCTAAAACAAATTCAGGCAAACAACACTAGGAGTTACACCTGGAAATGACACAGAGACAAACAATGGAACTATTGCTGCCCCAAATGAAAAAAAGATTTCCAAGAATAGGCAGATTGTTACACTATAGCTGGCTGTGTGAGTTTCATTAAACACCTGCAAAATTAAAGATCTATGAATTACTAGATGTTTCTGAGTGCCCAAGATGCCAAAAATGATTAGTAGGTGTCCGGCTGTTACATAGGTATTCTCTCAGATATATGTTTAACAGGTTTAAATATTTAACTTTGCTATGGACATGAGTGGGATATGTGTCACATTGACCCGACTGGTTGCAATGTTAGGAGTATGAGTGAAGTTCCTGTCAATGTGAGGCATTTTACTGCTATAACCGTTTGGCAAAAAAAGTGAGAGGCTATCCATTGGGGTAGAAGACCAACTCCTACAATTGAAAAATGGATTTAGAACTTAGGGCCTGAGTAAGAGTTTAGTGGACAGGATATTCCACCATAGATATGAAGGAGAGCCATGTCCACCAAACTTTTGGGCTGTCAACATGGAACATAACCTTTCTGTTGACGGAGAGCCCATTTGCAATGTGGACTTAAAGCTTCAGTGAGTAAGGGCCCTTAGAGAAATACATGGTGTTAAAATGTCCCATAATGATCCCACAACCATGGAAAAAAACACCCAGGATATGTGGGTCATTAGTTTTATTGTTTCTCAGAAAAAAAATCCTCCCACTCAACCTACAGTGGAGGTACACCCATCTTTTTATACCTTTAATGGAACCACTGTGACAGTGGTTTCTTTCAACTTACAGAGATGATCACTAGGCCATACGTCATCTCTAAATCTGGCAGAGAGTACTCTGTCAGGGCGGGAGAGGCAATGTCCTTTGCCACCCAGATGGACTTTACTCCGTGTGTTAATCCCTAAATCACTACCTTAGTTTACTGCAGCAATGTGATGGAAACAATACAGTGATGCCCTGTACATCACGACGAAAAGATGTGCGAGACCCGTAGCAAAGTTACATATCCCAGAGTAGCGTAATGCAAAACATTATTGAGGGCATTTGAGATGTTCTGTAGTCATGTCAAAACAACTGCTAGGATGGGAATTTGTGCATTTTGCATCATGAATCTGCAGTCTGTGATGTTGTGGATGTATTTGTAAATAACCTGATCTATTTTTCCAGCTAATTACTACACTTGCTCGCCTGTGCTATATTACACACATTGCTTTGTACACCGTCTTTGGAAACCCAGCATTGATTCTAACTTTTCTCTTTTTATCATCTCGATGTATTTTTGTATCAATATTTGTTTTGGCCTAATGTATATCACTAAAAAAAATGAATGTTTTTTGACTCATCTTAAAAAGTTTGTCTTTCATTCCATTTCACCATCCAGGAACACAGTACATCTAATTTTAAGTACACCATTAGGAAACACAGTATGTCTCTTTTTAAGTCCTTTAGAAGGGAAGCAGAAGCAAAATATATTTTTTTACAGCTGTGCATCTTAACACACCTTTTACATAGATTCAACATTATTCCTCTAAAGATTACTGAGGTCAGAATGACCCCACTCGTGACCATATAAATATACACATATAACTATTTGATAACGAACTATATTGTATTTAAGAAATATTTCTGTAGACTCTGCTAAATGATGGGTGTACTTGGACCACAACGGTTGTCATGTGATTAATCATTAATTGAGATTTTGCTCACTATAGAATTGACAGGAATTTTAATAAGAGATGATCCATCAATACCAATGATTCTATCTTTGTTACAATGGGATTACACAGTACATTCCATCTGTTGTATGAAACAGTGGTAGATTAGGAAGTGTTACATGGATAATGTTGTGCACTGGGGCTCAAATTTCCTGATTGTAAGTGTGCCTTTGGAGTTTATGGTTGACCTGTGGCTGAGGGGTTTATTGCAGTAGCAGCAGAACAGATGACCTAGGATCAACCTTGAGCAGACTAGAGTGCCTTTAAAATGGTTTCTTCTAAAAGTATTTATAGCACACAACTTTGCAGTCTGGTATTTGCAGTTCTCTTTTTAAAATGATTAATCCACTGTATAATAATGCAAATTAATTTTAATAAAACATTCTTGACAGGCTCTACACTGCACACATGACATAGAGGTCTTGAGTTGTCTAGACTAACACATTTCTTTTTCAGGGGGTGTTCTGTGGTTGTTTAACAAATCCAGACATTTAACCTCCACATTTGACCTCCACTGAAACCAACTGTTCCCATGCCACTTTGTTCTGTTTTTTGTTGTTCAGTGGCAAGGGGCATGCTGCACATAGAAAAATTATAGGAAAAACAAAACTATAAGGTGGAGAACTCAAAATGGTTTTGTCTGACCACAGTAATATTCTTCTATAAAAATGACAAATAGGTCGAAGTGGGCTCAAAGCATTACCTGAACATGATGATTGTGATTTCTGAAACTGGCCAATGACCAATAGAACCCAGACCAAAGCTGAAAGATTCCTCATCCTTTAAAAGAAAAGTACAAACAGTAATGTGATGGAGCTTGCACAGCTGAAGTACTACAACTCAGAAGTGTTTTTACCTGCACACTGAACACAGTGAACACATCATATATCTTGTGTAAAACATAATAGGATAAGTGCTATATTATGCTAAAGGTGTGGGAAATTGCAGGACTAGTTTTCAGCACATTTCATACAATTCTGTAACTACGCCTGTAATAAAATGTCCATACTATTTTCAAAATCAAAATCAAATAGCAAATCAAGTTTTTGCAGACTTTCTATTTGAACAATTAATGAAACATCTATATGTTTTACCATGCTTATGTTTAAAAACAAGAAAAATGATTTTATGCGTGAGAACTTTTCCATAAATAAATAATAATTTTACCTACTTGGATGAAAACAAATCATTCGGCCTCATTTAGAGTTTGGACTGAACTTTCAATCCTCAAATGTCTGCAGGAAACTCTTAATATGGAGAAAAATCTACTTCCTAAAGTACCTCCACAGTAATATTCCTATACACATCCAGTGCAATGTACTCTGTATTTATAGTTTCTACCAGAAACTGGATTTTTTCAGTTCCTTTTCAAAACGAACTAATGCCCATAATTTTGCAATTTCATGAAGACCATATACTGAATTTGGCTAATTAATTCATACAGAATATATGAAGAGTTTGAAAAATATAGCCATTCTATTGAATTTGGCACACTGACACAGTGTTGGGAGAAGCTTCAAAGTTTGCACTAGAAGTTGAGAGAAAATGACAAACTCTATACAGTGTTCATGCTAAGGGGGTTATATAGAGTATGGTGTATGCAGGGCATTGACCATGAATAACCCCTTTTGATTGTAGTTAAAGTTCCTTGCAATATCTATTTTTGCAAGAAAAATGTCTACTTAAGCAAGCTTTTCTTCATTAACCACCCTTTTAGAGGATATTTTTCCAGCCATTTGCTTTTTTGTTTAACTTTTTGTGCTTCACTTTTGCTGACTCTGTGGGACAGAAATGTAGGTGAACTGCCAGCCTGGATTTTGTGCATGGCACATGCCACTTTGAACAGAATCCTTTAACTAAGTGAAGTTCAATGCAGGACTTTCCAGTGAGAGGAAATTGAATCAAAGTGTCTTAGGTGCAAACTACATCTGATCAGAGTTTTGGATTTTTTCAAGTTTGACAATGGCAATTTTATGTGTGCTAAGGTAAACTGTATTACCATTGTCAAGTCTGGAGTTTAAAAAGGCATTGACAGCCATGATAAGATGAGATAAGGAAATGAACGGTAAGATCCTTACAAGTAACCCGAAGACAGGTTTTGGTGATAATGGTGATTTGGGCATTAAGATCAGGTTTAGAAATATGTCCCGATTCAAGAACTCACAAACAGGGGAGGGACAGTGTCCCAGTTCTGAGGCGATTGGGAGCTATAAAACAGATAAGTCTATGAATGAGAGACAGAATTTCAGTTTCATGAGGTTGATCTTAAGTAAGTTGGAAGTCATCCAGGACAAAACAGAGTAATGATGTCTTGAACACTGGTTGGCTGGTTGAAAGGGTCAGTAGTCACATGTGTTGCCAGCATAGTAGTAGCATATAGTAGGAGCATATTATGCAGGAAGAATTTTAAATGCATCAATCACCATTCAACCCATGTTTTAAAGTGATAAAAGAACTGTAGGAACCACCAGACTACTCCACAATTGAGTGTTGGTTAAATAAATGCAATCAATCTACTGGTCCGTATGAAAAAAGTAAAGCAATCAATGCACCGTTTTATCTAAAAAAAAAAATTTCATTGTACACATGTGAAGATAATACGACTTCAAATTAATTATCCATAATCAGTTTTCAGGTTTGAAAGAAGAAGATAGTGTGCTTTAGTTAAGAGAATTATGGCCCCTGGCTCTGGGACCAATGATCTGCCAGCCAGGATATATGAAATGTTTGATTAAAAACATGTTCAGCAATCCAGGCCATTAACAATGCTTAAATGCACTGTGGTGTTGAAACAAATGAACTGGAAAAGACTTGAATATTTCCATTATTAATTAAAGAATACACACATCCAGACTGCATTGACAACTACAATTCGGTGTCCCAGCTGCCTTTCCTTGCTAAACTGATCAAGGGTGTAGATTTTGATCACTTGCCAACACATGCTGACCTATGCGGAACTATAAGAATTGCTTCATATCACTAAAGCTGGATTTTAAGTGGGATGCAGCAGGGGTTATTAAGGCATTACTGGATGATCTGTGACAGTGTGCCAATCAAAATATACCTATGGCACTGATTCTGCTGGATTTTTCAGCGGCGTATGATACATTGAACATCAGTTGCGGTTAAAGCATATGTTCGGCTTCAGTATTAAGGGTGTTGTGTTAGACTGGTGTTAAAGCTTATTTGATGATAGGACTGTCTAGGCTGAGCTCGACCATCATCCATCAAAACATTTTCTTGTGGAGTTCCCCAGGTGTCTGTGCTTTTACCTTTTCTATGTAATCTTTATTTGACACCATGAGCTCAAATGACTCAATGATTTGCCATGCAGCTATTCTTAGTGGTTGCTAGAGATCCCAGCACAAATGCTTCTTTTCTGCAGGACTTCCTGGCAGAGGTTCAACACTGGATGGCATGGAACTATTTTAAGGGGAATTACATTTTGCTACCTGTTAGGCCAAGTCCAGTATGGAATTATAATTTTTAGCCTCCATCGATGAACCAAAATCCTACCCCGTTCACCATTGAAACAAATGTTGGGGTCCAAATTGACTCAAGATTTACAATAGAAGATCAACTAAATACAGTGGTAAAGATTTTTGGGGGATTTTTTTTCTGAGTGTTCTGATGAGAATTATATATCTTTTCAATTACCAACAAAGTACACAGATCAAAAATGCCCCTGTGTCGGGCAGTCAGAGCTTTTCAGGTAGAGGTAGCAAGGTTGTGGGTGGATCTTCCGGTACAGCTCCACAAAGAACACTCACGTCTAAAATACATGAAGCCATTACCATCTTGCCTTTTCTTTGCTAGTTAGTTGATACTAGATAAGCAAGGTCTGTATATCATTAGTGCTCCCGATATTACTAAGACTGTAGTCAGTGTACATATTTCAGCGACAAACTGATGTCTGTTTGCGCTTAAAGAATACATAATGCTAATGATACTAAATGTTGCATTTAATCAGTTTTCTTGAGTTGTTCAGAAGTACATTTATTAACTAGTTACATTTATAGTGGGAAGTCAATAGCTTGGTATCTGTACCAGTATTTTTGAGAAATAATAGCAGAGTAAAACTCACTGATCCATACATTGGCATAGTAAAATGTCTGTGTTCAAATCTCATTTGTTAATTATATTTGCATTTTTACTTTTCTTAGAACATTCAAAAACCCCGAATTCACCACCCAACACCCATTAAACAGTATCATAATAGATCATCACCAAAAACAAAGGAAACCAAAAACAAAAGGTGACATGTAATGAGCTGTGGAGATAAAATGCAATTAAAATAAGAGAATTTCTCAAAGGCAAAACAAAAACGAAAAATGCATTAACCACAGATCGGTAATTAGCATTGAAACCCTAAAATAAATCTTTAAAAATATGTAGTGAACAGGAAGGGTATTCCATGTCAGGAGAAAATGTGATAGATTAGTAACTAGCCAAAAATGCACAGGAGAGTGGCCCAGGTATGAACTGCATTGGCACCTGGAGACATCTTGGGCTAGCAAAGCCAGTAAGCACGTTTTTCAGTCTAGTCAAGAGGCGAGTGTAGGAGCTAGACACTGTACCCTATCAATTTGAAATCACCGTTTTAAAGGGGTTAGGTTTCTTGTCAGTCAGTTAGTAGCAGGTACTTCTGTAAGTGAAAGGTTTGCCTTACCTGAGTTGTGCAGCTCACCGCATATTGTTAAACTGATCCCAGTAAATTTATATCTTTTAGTTTAGACAAAAGACAACACCCACTCTTCAGCCATTAGCTAGCAGAAGAAACACCCCCAGCCCTGTTGAAAGCGTGGCTCTGCAACCCACCCATTGCCATGATGAGGATATGACTGGAGATGTGTGCTCGCCAGCTGGCTTGTAAAAGAATATGATGGTAATCTTAACTAGCTATGTTTATCATTCAGTAAATCAGACATTCTAATACACGGCGCCTTATATTTCACAACAATGGCTGTAAAACAGTGTCGGTTGCTAAGAATGGGTGTGGAGCCTACCAGTTTGTCTCTGTCAGGTTCAGTCAGGTGGCATGGCTGACTTCTCTCTTCTTGCAGGATTAAACCATCTTCCCATTTGCAAAAAAGATAGTGACAAATGTGACTGGAGGCTGTAGCATTCTAGGGGTCGAAAATCCATCATCTGGACAAACAGCAGTGTTTATTTTCTATGTGACGTGTAAGTAACCTATTGTTTTTAAGAGATTAGGACGTCTCAAGTTAATCGCAGTGATCTGAAGTGAAATGAAAATATGTGTTCTTTCAGAATGAGGAAGCCTCCTGTAAAAAATGGTCTGGAATCGAACTGCTGATGGATTGATATTCAGCCATGCACTATTGATTTTTGCAGGGGACCGTCTCCCAGCACATAGAGGTCATTGATCCCGCTGACTATAAGAGGCCTGCTAAGTGTCTATCATGTGCTGGCATTCTGCACCCAAGGGCTTGTTAATGCTGAATTTTACTAATGGGTATTCATGTATTCTGAGTGTTGAATTTGCATAGAAAATGAGTTAACGTGGAGAAATAATGCACGCATTAGAAATTGCACCTACTTGAGTGGCCACCAACGATTACGAAGTGTACTTATTAACAGCTTATTAATGTAAAATGTTGAGCTAATGTGTGTATTAATGTAGTAGTATGTCATATTAATGGTTATGTATTATGTATTTGCTTTGTTAATTATGCACCTTAATTTTGCGAGGTCTTGGGCCTAGTTGTACGGCCTCATCGCAAGCTGTATTTCTTAGGCGAATTATAAAATGGCTGCTTAGAGAATTAAATTGTGATTTTCCACTGTATTGACCGAATGTTAGTAGCTAGAATTCTTTCCCATAAGAACTGCTTGCTAGAATATGCTGTGCTAGCTAGGGATACATTTTATAACTTAGTGTGTGTAAGGGCGACCTTCCCAGGAGAAGACAATGGATGCACTGACTGGAGAATAAGCTGATACAAATTTGTTACCTGACAAGCCAAACAACAGGAATAGGAGAAAAGGAGCCAATCATCGACATGTGAACCGTGGACTAGTAAAATTCTTAGATTTGGGGTTCTACTTTCATTGGACTAAACATAAACGTATGATTCTTTAATCAATAACAATGTGGGAAATAGTTTCAGGGAATCTAACTCAGCCATACTGCACCGAGGGGAGAGAGGCCATTCCGCTATATTCTTCTTAACTGTCCTGCATTTAGATATTATTCTTTTCTGAACTGCATGAAGAGACTTTTACTTTCTTGAACTTCAATGCTGAATTCCGATGCTTTGCTGACCGAACCGATGTCCAATTGACAAAGACTGTCAAAGCTTGCTGAACCATACTGAGGCAAGATATAAGATTATGTTAATGATTGTTATGTCTATTTGCTTTTATCCATAGGTACCAACCGCTTATTTTGATAAAGCCATAGTTAGATGTTTTTCCAAATTTGTTTTGACTAAATTGTTTTGCATGAAGTCCAAACATCCTATTCTAATCTGAAGGTTAGTTAGGGTACTCACTGATGATGCTCACTACATGTAATAACAGTTGATGTATTTTCTTTGCTGAATCTAATTGTATGACATTTCTCTTGCACAGTTATTCTTGCTATTGATTTGTACTGTAACGTTAGAATGTGTAGTGGTCCAAGCTTTGATTAAATTGCGATTCTTTAGAGCCAGTATTGTTTCTGTGTGCTTACCATTTGATTTTGAGACTAAGTTACGTGATATTAGCATTTTTATTATAAGGAAATAAACATTCTAACTTTTACATGAAGGTGCAGTTATTCATGGCCGAGAGGTCGTGGTGTACTGATTTCCATGATCGTTGATGTTGTTGATTGTCATTGTTATCGATTTGTATTGATCCAGGGCACCATGATGGGAACTACTCTAAACGTAGTCAAAAGATTAATCGACCTACAAATGCGTCCCCTCATAAATTAATGTCAATTAATCAAATAAGGTCTGACGCACGATCAGGCTCCAGGGAGGGTTTCAGGTTTACAACAGGGCCAGATTTTGGGGGGATGCAACAATGCGTCCCCACCTGGCATTGACTGAGGGAGGGCACTGATCTCAGGGCTGGGGCTCTGTGTTTAGCAATAAATTGCAATTTAAAATCACCTGCTACAGCGTTCCATGTGCATCCAGCTGTCAGGCAGCAATACAAATCTCAAGATAACTCTTGTGATTAATACTCCTGCTAGAGGAGAGAGATCGAAGTTTTGTCTACTAGTAGTTTAGACTCACCATAAAGTAACACAGAGGTTCAATATGCCTGCTGCTAACAACAGATCTCCAGTTTGAGTGGATAGCTGAGTGGATTAGTAAAGCCAGCCTTTACCAGTGCTTTAAAACCAATGAAATGCATGTGAAGGGAGTGTCTATGGAAAGATGAAGGGCACTTTTGCTGAGTGGTAGTGAGTGAATCTGAGGAGGAGGTCAGGGAGTGATTTATGCCAATAATTATTCACAGTTTATTTACATTCACACAATGTGAAGCAGCAAAGGAACTTGCTGCACTGCATTGAGTGAAAGTGAGTGAGCAGAAATGCTCCATATTTACAAACATATGGACCATTTCTGCTCTCTCCTTGCTCTGGCTCACTGTGCTGTGTAGCACCAATGAAGGAACCCATGCACCATAGTAGGAGGATGCCTGCATTATAAGCAGGATTTTCTGGGGTACGAATGGATAGCTTCCTGCACAAAACAATTCTTAGAGGTATGTTCTTCTTTCTATGTGTTCTGCAGAATGAAGCACACATGGAAAGATGAAGTAATTTCCTTGTTATGCCTCTGTCAGGTATGCTCGCAGTTTTGACGCAAACCCAGTCTTTGTAAATTTGGGTTTGCATCAAATACATGGGTGGATTCATTGGAACACCCATGTGCAACCCATGTAATGCCTACTTGGCACAAAGTAATGCAAGACAGCTCTATACACTGTTTTGAGTGCTGTGGTGAGTTGTAGTTACTATACCATGCAAAGTCATGCAATAAAGTATTAGTTAATGGCAAAATAATTTTGCATCAGGGTTGCACCACAAAAGTGTTGGAGAGGATGTGGCGTATCAGCCAGAGCTGCTGATTTTTGAAGTGTGGAACCAGGCTTGAATCTTAGCGTCGGCTAAACATCCTGTGATTCTGTACAAATCGCTTAATCTCCCTAAAAAAAGTTAATGTGTCCTTCTGTAATGTAACTGATGCTCATGTAAGTGCTCCAATACCTTCAGGTTGAGCTTATGTCATTTAAAACTGCAAAATAAACCCTGAGGCAAATTCATAGTAAATCTGGGACCTATTACTGTGAATTTCTTCTCTTTGCAAGCATCTTTCCAAGCAAGACCTTTACTGAGATCTGAGTAAAAGTTCTTGGGAAACCCTTAATCTTGAAATGGATCTGCAGCAGCAGGTTTACATGCCCCTTCCACTGCTCCATAATCCTTATTCTATATAAAGCATGGGAACATACCTTTCAAACACAGAAGTTATTGACCATAACAGGAAGAGGCAGCTATTCGATAAGGTAGCTTTTGGACAAATTCTTCTTTTAATGATGAAACATGAAAAACTATTTTAATTTACCATTTCTGAAGCAAAGCCTGATGAACAGAAGCTGGGTTGACAACATTTTCAAATGTCAAAGTATCAGTTGGAAAATAATAAAAAGTAACCTTGGCAGGGAACCTAAATGTGATCCACTGCCAGGTTTATCACCTATTCCCCAACATAGCATTTCAGAAAGTCACAAAGCTGTCTGGACTCAAAACGACTATATTTGTCACAAATTGTAATATATTGTCAATATCAGGGCAGTGCGCGCTCTATGGGCGACTAGAATGCAAAAACCTAGCAATTTCAAGCTAACATAATTTATGCATTGTGCTGATATGATGTTGTTTAACCTTTTCCATTGCAGAGTTTAATCCTGAAGACTTATGATCAGCGTGCATATAAATACTGTTCATATGCAATGTACTGCTGCAGGCTTTCAGACTGTGTCAGGGTGTGGTCCCTTTCCAGGACCTTCTAGAAGCTTTCCCTGCAGCATGCCTGGGTGTGGTTTGTGGGCTGGGCTCAGACTCTATAAAAGGGAGCCAGCCCAGCTCCACGTGCTCACTATTCAGAGGTCCCGGAGCAGAGCAGCAAAAACTTCCTGAGCTCCTGTTCCAGAGGCCTACTTTGATCTTCCAGGCCTTCGCCCTTCATTACTTTGGTGATCCTTGATCAGGGCGGTAAGACGGAGGTTGGGCAGGGCCCGCGATCCCGTTTTCGAAGGCATTCAAGTTCTTGGGCCTAATCTTTCATGTTGAGAGATTTTACCTTGTGTGTGTGAATGTGCTTTTGGTTTTTCTGGCATTTACATGTTGATATTCGAATCGGCAAGACACGCAATTCATTTCTCGTGCTTAAACTTTGATATTCATTGTGCGCTACCATTTCTTGGCAGTTACATGGTGGCATTGGAATCGGCAAAACGCGCGATTCATTTCTCGTGTTTAAACTTTGATATTCATTGTGCGCTACCATTTCTTGGCAGTTATATGGTGGCATTCGAATCGGCAAGACGCGCGATTTATTCCTTGTGTTTAAACTTTGATATTCATTGTGCGCTACCATTTCTTGGCAGTTATATGGTGGCATTCAAATTGGCAAGATGCGCGATTCATTCCTCGTGTTTAAACTTTGATATTCATTGTGCGCTACCATTTCTTGGTAGTTATATGGTGGCATTCGAATCGGCAAGACACGCAATTCATTCCTCGTGTGTAATTCATGTTATTCATTGTACGCTACTTTTCCTGACATTCAAATGGTGGCATTCGAATCGGCCAGAGGCACGATTCTTTCCCGGTGCTTAGATTCATGTTATTCCTTGTACGCTACCATTTCCTGGCATTCATATGGTAGCCTTCGAATCGGCAAGACTCGCGATTCATTTCTTGTGTCAAATTCATGGTATTCATTGTGTGTTACCATTTCATGGTATTTACTTGGGAGTGCTCGAATCGGCAATACGCGCAATTTATTTCTTGTGTTTAAAATCACGATGTTCATTGTGAGCTACCACTTCATGGCATTTACTTGATGGCCTTCGTATCGGCAAGACGCGCAATTCATTTCTTGAGTCTAACTTATGTTATTCATTGTGCACAATCATTTCATGGTATTTACAAACTTTGTTAAAATCTGCAATGTGCAAAATTCAAGTGCCTGGAATTTAAGAAAAGTAAAAGTTCTAGAGTTCATGATGTGATATTGTATGTGCATAATAGTCCCTCAAGCACGATTCATATGGTGGTTTTAGAAATTCATTTAGATTATTTCCTGATCCTCATGTAAAAGACT
This sequence comes from Pleurodeles waltl, assembly GCF_031143425.1. NCBI lineage: Eukaryota > Metazoa > Chordata > Amphibia > Caudata > Salamandridae > Pleurodeles > Pleurodeles waltl. Next base: position 1,403,769,848 of record NC_090446.1, on the reverse strand, counting down.
ATACTTGAATTTGAAAGTTGTATTTAACCTTTCTTGATTCCCTCACAGGTATCCAGTTATCTTGAAGCTTAGTTATTTAATTCCATGCTTAAGTTGTCCACGTTTTCAGTATGACAATGCTTAGAGTCATAGCTTAGTACTGATTAATATGATATAATCTTGATATTGTGTGTTTTAACCTTTTGCTTCCCACAGGTCTCCTTCCCAGCTGTTCCCTACCTAATCCCCTTTTCCCCACTTGGACTCTCTTAGACTCTGTGACATTCTAATCAGAGTATTGGAGCTGTCTTGTGGTGGAAGTGTTGGGAGCGTGCACAGACCCCGCGGATCTGGTGACTCTGACATATATCTGGTAATAAGCAGACTGAGGTGAGGGAAAAATTGGACATGTGCCTTCCTTAAATACTTTCTAAAGTGAATGATCAAATTTCCATTATATGAGTGGGTGATTTTAACCTAAAACGTTGTAATTTTAGTGATAACCCTGCCTGTGGCATAACCAATCCAAATGGTGATTAAGGGCCAGATGTAGCAAAAAGCGATTTTGCGAATCGGAAATTGTGAGTCGGTACGACTCGCAATTTCTGATTCGCAAAATCGTATGCAGAATGGTGTCTCAGACACCTTCTGTGAATCTCAAGGGGGTCTCAAAGACCCACCTCATTAATATTAATGAGGTGGGTCGCAATTTGCGATCCCCTTGAGATTCCCTGCACTCACAGGGATGGTGGCCTGCTGGAGTCAGCAGACCTCCATGTTTGTGACTGCTTTTTCAATAAAGCTGTTTTTTTTGTTTTTGTATTGCAGCCCGTTTTTCTTAAAGGAAAACGAGTTGCAATACTAAATAAAAATGAAACCATTTCTTTTAGTTTTTTCAGAGCAGGCAGTGGTCCATTGGACCACTGCCTGCTCTGAAAAAACATTTATAGCGACATTCACAAAGGGACCCCTTCCCTTTTGCGAATGAGTTAGAACCCATTTCAAGTGGATGCTAACTGCAAATTGCTTTGCGACCGCTTTCGCGGTCACAAAGCAATTCTTCATCGCGGTGTGAGTCGCAAATAGGAAGGGAACACCCCTTCCTTTTTGCGAGTCGCATTCCCATTTTGCGAGTCGGTACCGACTCACAAAATGGGAATGTGCATCGCGATGGCCGTTTTGCATGGCGCAAACTGTGATTTTCGCAGTTTGCGCCATGCAAAACGGTTACTACATCTGGCCCTAAATTACTAATTTTAGGGACACCCCGTATGGGGAGGTCCTACAAAAAATTCTTAATAAACACCAACTATTTGTTTTAGACTTTTGCCCTCATTCGCGACCATTACCTCCCACTTTCATTGAAATGGTAAGACTAATTCCATTGATTTTATGATAGTCACAGGTGATCTTGCATCTCTGATTTTTGATTTTTCGTGAGCAACTGTGCGAGCGATCATAGTTTTTTTGATTTTGACACTGAATCTGGAATTAGAAAAGGCCCAGGGAAAAGATGTGGGAGAACTGACTTTTTTGTCCAATTCTGGCATGAAATTAAATTGGGATAAACTAAACCCCAATCAATTCTGCATTGCTATTCAGAATGAGGAGGTGGAAAACTTGAAATGCTTATCTTTAGATGTAGACTCAGGAACAATTTCCCTTTGTCTTAAGGTGTCTAAGCTACTGGTTGTTAAAAAAGAGTAAGTGGAGTCCCAAACTCATAGATTGTTCAACAATACATGCACTGCTGTGCATCGTAGTTTCAAAAATGCACTTAAAACCACCCCGATGGACAGGGAGCAAGTTAAATCGGCCAGAAGGATTTATAAAGAAACTCTTGCCCATGGAAAGATCGAAATCCAACAAACAGCTTGGGATGAGTTAAAAACAGGAGTAAGATTAAAGGATCACTGGTGTTTCTGGAAAATTGTCAATCGCCACTTTTTGCCAAACAGAAACCTTCCGACATTGAATGTTTTATTCCATCTGAATCTTGGGTTACTCATTATATGAACCTTTTTGGCCAGGGAAATACACTGGAAATCGATTGTAAGGTGACACTAGATGCAGCCGTAGATGAGAGTGCCCTTTCTGCATTATTTGTTTATAGATTGGAAAAAGGTGGCCACTGCCATCAAAAAGAGCCTTTTACGTTAAGCTCCTGGTTCAGTTGGAGTTCCCATGGATCTATTAAGGCCAACATGGATCTATGGGCTCCTCCTTTTACTAATGTCCTGCATGTCGCTGTTATTGGTCAAATACCCCTTTCCTGCAAGGAGTTGGTTATTGTTCTTATCTTTGAAAATGGGGGACAAATCTGACCTAGGTTGCTATAGACCCATCTCTTTGTTGGATACAACTTTCAAGATACTAGGGTGGGTCCTTTTTCTCATAATTAGAGAATTGGGATGACTCAAATAACGTTCTCTCACTGGTTCAATTTAGTTTCCGCCCTGGTGTTGGCATAGTGGAGAAATACCTCAACCTGTCATTCTTAGTTGGGAAATATGTCAAAGCCAGGTGGAGGTGCCTTACACTTGGCCTTTATGGACCTCACCTGTGCTTTTGACATTGTTACTTGCTCTAAACTGTGGGTTATAATGGAATCTATGGGGTTTGAGTTGGCTGCAGTGGACCTTCTTAAGCGATTGCGCTCAAACACTATTATTAAAATCTGATATGGCCAAAATGGGGACTGCACTGCGCCAATTAAATCCAGCAGAGGGGTAAAGCAGGGATGTATCCTGGTTCCATTTCTTTTTCTGCTGTACATATATGGTCTGGATTCACACTTGGACAAGAATGGGACTGTCGGCACAAGACCTTTAAGCTGTATAGAGCATATTTTACTGTCTGGTCGCAGCCCACACTCTAGTCACCTATAAGGAACGTGTTGTCTTTTGGGGTTTTTCTGCTTTGACTAGCAGTTACGGACATTAGTTCAATAAACTTCCCTGCGGTCTCCCATGTGACCTAATATATTTGCTCTACATTTTTATTTGTTACAACGCGATCTGTTAGGGTGAGACAGCACCATAGTCGCTTCCCAGCAATCTTCACTCTTTTTTTCACTGCCTTTTCTTATTATAATTATCTTAACCTGCACGCAGACATTATTCAGAATGCTAGCCAAACAACGTATATTGTTGCAGTTATATTTTCTACCCTTATCTTGTAGATGTCCTGATAACACGTGTGAATTTGACATTTGCATTATACAGATTTTTTCTTTAACATGTTGTCCTAGAAACAACAACTGATTGTTAGCTTGCGCATCCCAGGAAAACTGAGCCCATAATTTGGATGGTAAGTATATTATTCTACAAGCTTTTTTTCTTTGATTCTGCCATGATGACCTTTTTTATGATTTTTTTATTATACATTGTTTTCAATAAAGCAGCACTAATTGTACAATTCTCCCAGAATAAGGTGGGAAATAGGTTATTGTACTAGTTTGTATTACATATTTTTTTTTCCTTTTTGTGTGTTTTGACTGCAGGTATGGTTCAGTGGTAGGAGCCTACTGAGAATTATTGTGAGTAAAGTCTCTCTATCAGATGCTTTGCTAAAAGTTTTTTTGACCGTAGAACATTGTTTCGTTTATAAATTTGTTGGAGAAGATTGCATTTAGTCCTGAAGAAGCGCCATTTGATCCGTGAGGACAGTGGAAGGCACGAAACATGTTGACTCTCCTTTAGAGTAAAGGATCATTATTTCCCTCTACTCCCTTTTGTTTTTAACTTTGACCAGCGCTCCCTGATGCTAATAAAAAAGAGCTTTTTAAGAGAGTGTTGAGCCAATTTTAACACACTTTATTACATCTCTCCTTTGTTTTTTCACTCTACATTCTTTGCACAGAATTTTGGCTAAGTGGCCCCCATTAGGGTCCAGTCAGACATTGCAATGCCAGTCTGACGTGGAGCAAGCCGAATGATGATACGTGAGAGCCCTTGTTTCGGAAGTAAGCCATACCTTAAGACAGCCAGAGAATTTCTTGGGTTGTCATATTTGTTTTGGAACAGTGTACCTTTTTGATCGATACAAGAATGGGAAGGACTTGCCCATGGTGGGTTCGTGTCCGGTGCTCTGTCTCCTCTATGCGGACAATACTGTGCTTTTTGTACAAACAACAAAAGGGCTCCATTTGCTTCTTGAATCTTTCACTGCTTTTATGAGTGATTTGGACCTAAAGGTTAATTCCTTGAAATCTTTTAATGGTCTGAGACAAACAAAATCTAGGAGACATGAGGTTAGAGGGGTAACCATTCTCAGAGTCCTGACTTTTCATTATTTTGGCATACCTTTTGACATTTCATTAAATTGGTGCCATTTACTTAAAATTAGAGCACAACACCTACAAGACGCTGACGATTCAATATTTAATTTTACATCTAGACTAGGTGCCAAATTGGTTAAAGAAATGCTTCTTATGTATAAAAGCAAATGCATCCCTGCTGGGCTTTGTGGCGTGGGGTCTGGGTACATGTTAATGTTGACTCCCTCCAGATTCTGGGGAACAGATATTAAACACTATTTAGAGCAATGGGACATAAAAGAAGTTTATTCTAATCCCAAAACGGTGACTCCTCAGTCTAAGAACAGGGTAAAAATCTTTTTTCTGATTATGTGTGCAGAATTAGGATAAAGAAAGTCTCAAAAATGCAAACAGTGATGGCATATCTAGACTTGATTAGAACTAAGGACCCGAAACTGTATCTCGTCCTTTTTCGTAATCCTCAGATTAGAGTTATTTTAACTAGGGTTAGACTAAGCACTGTTCATTTTTTATGAGGCTTTCCTATCTAGGGGACTTGGTTTAAATCCCTTCACAAATGCCCTATGATAATTCTTCATCACAAAGCATGACACTCTTTATGTTATTTTTTTTACTATATGAAAATCCTTGGAAAATATTTTTATTACCAGTTTTAAAATCAGTGAACATTAGACAACATAGTATGGCCCTAGTTGTTTCACAACAATTTGACTCGGTAGAGATATGTGTTGCAGTTGTGAATTTTATTTGAATTGCTCTGTCTATTAGGCACAGATATACATACTAACACCTGTATATCTCAATCTGTTTTTAGATTTTATTTATGTACTGGAATTAGGTGACGTTTTTTAACTTTGTAAAATGTTGATGCGTATGCACTGTCTTAATCTTTGAATAACGTATATATATATATTTTTTTTGTGTTGTATTTTTTTATTGTTAATTGCATCATATTACACAGTATATAGTGAACAGTCTATTAATCTAAGCCATTTCTGTTTCTAATCATAGTTTCTCTTAGTGAAGGCAACAAGTACAATTTTACATTCTGTGAATCATTATCAATACACGTCTGTTTCCTTAAAGCATTATGCATGTATGATTATTGTTTTATATCTCTCTTGTCTATTGCTATGCCATTTGCCATAGTTGTGGCATTTTCTTATAATAATGCAGATACAATCAGAGGTACGTTAAGCGATTTAGTATAACCAACTTATAAAAGAAGAGGAAGAAAACAAAAGAACAAGGATCCATTCGCTCCATGATGTCCTCGTTATACAATTCTACTGTAATAACAGTCAAGTTCAATACTAATCAGGTGTCCCATTTGCCATCTCCTTGAGTCTCCCAGAGATATGCTGCTAGTCATTTAAAGAGTATGAGTCATAATGTTTTGTGATAAGGATGGGATACGGTCAAGGCTAACGGGGGACCATTAGGGGTGTACTGAGGGATATAAGGAAAAGCAGTGATTAGTGTGGGTCGTGGAAATGGGAGAAGGAAGGGGGGGTGGCGGGTGAGGGGGGAAGGCGTCTGGGTAAGGATCAAAGAATATAGAAAATGTAGAATAGAGAGAGAAGGTATGGAAGGGATAGGGGGAGAGAGAACATATATATGAATTGTATTAGTGTCCATGGTGTCTAATAGGCAGAGGAAGAATAAGAAAGTGACAACGATAGTAACAATAATAATCACTGCAGTAATAATGATGTTAATATTAGTAGTGATATTAGTAGTGATAGTGAGAGCGATAGTGACCGAGGGGAGGGGGTTGTGTGAATTCAAAAGGCAAATCATTATAGTGGCTCCATATGAAGAGAATAGGGCCAGGTTATAAAATGTTACAAAATGTTATGGGGCTGGTGGGGGGTGGTGAGTCGGAGAATGGCACGGTGACATGAACATCAATAATATATTTCTAAGGATTGGGATATGAATAGTGGTATAGGTTATGCCAAGAAGGTCAATGAATAGTGGATAGTGAGCAGTGGCTTTACCGTAGGTTATGCGGTAACTTTCTACCTTTCTACCGGGGGGGGTCATCTGAGTCCAGGAGGGGAGGGATGGTGTGTTAAGTATGGGCGGATGTACCTGCATGAGCATGGCATCAGGAATGGTGTGTTCCCACTACGTGGTATTTTGTGGAGTTCTTTAGGGGAGATCCGGTCCTAGTGTCCGGAGATGAAGGGTGACCAGGTCTGGAGAAACACCTCCGTTCTGTCATGTAAACTGTATATAAGTCATTCATGTGTGGCTGCTTGGTACATTGCTGTCAACCATTCATCATGGGAGGGGACGGTCGGTGCACGCCAGTGTCTAAGGATGCATAATTTGGCCGTTGCTAGCGCGGTGTATAGGAGTCTACTTTGAGTTTGTGTGATCTTATGGAGTTCTCCCATGTCGTGTAGCAATAGGAGAGATGGGGTGAGAAGTGGTGGGAGGGGTAAAGTTTCTCGGAGGGTGTTTCCCACTGATCTCCAAAAAGGTTGTACGGCTGCGCAATCGTGTAGAATATGGAGTAAGTCACAGTACATGTGTGGGCACCTCCAGCAGTTTGCATGGGGGAGAAATCTTGCCGTATGTAATTTCTGTGGGGTCCAATACCAATCATGTAGTGTCTTAAAAAGGCAGAATATAAGGCGAGCCTCGCGTGCTCCGCGGTCTCTAGCTTCGATCAAGTCTGTCCAGTCCTCCAAGTCATATTCAGTTTGTAGGTGCGTCTGCCATTTATTTTTGAGGGAAGTCAGGAGTGGGAGTGAGAAGAGGTGACAATTCAGCAATGCCTGAAGTCCCGATATCGCGCCTTTCATCTGCCCCCATGTCTCTAGGTAATGTAATATAGGAGAGTGAGGGTGCTGTCGGGGAAGGACACCTAGTCTCTGTTTAAGACAATGTCTGAGTTGGAGGTAGCGCCATGAGTGGCATTCCGGGAGGTTGAATTCCACCTGTAGGTCCCTAAATGTTTTCCAGGTTTCCCCTGATATAAGTTGGTCCACTCGCATGACGCCTCATTGGCCCCAGTCCTTCCAGATAATAGTTTTCCCTCCAATTTGGAACCCTTTGTTGCCCCATAACGGAGCTCTGTCATGTTGGTGGGGGTCTATTTTAAGGAGCCGGTGTATCCGTTGCCAGGTTTTCTTCATGGCTCCTATCATAGGATTGGTGGGTCGGGGGCATTTTTGGCTCGTATTGTATAATAGCTGAAGGCCGTAGGGGGCCCCTGTAGGAGCTCGTTCTACGTCCACACATAACGGCGGATTTATTACAGTCGGGAGTAGGAGGGCCATTTGTGAAAGATGCAACGTGGAAGAATAGTGTTCGATCGAGGGAAGGCTTAGTCCACCGCATTCCCGTCGGGGTATCAAGGTGGTTCTGGGTATTCGTGGGCGTATGGATCCCCAAGCAAAGGAGCGGATACAGCGGTCTATCTCTCTTAATACAGGTAAGGGGATCTGTAAGGGGAGCATACCTAGGACATATAAGAACCTCTGCAAGGTTACCATCTGCACCGCTTGTACCCTGCCCCACATGGAGAGGCTCAGCTGACTCTATTTCTCAAAGTCCCGTTTCATGGCACTGATCAGTGGATCTATATTGTCTGTCACTACATTGACCAACCCTGTATTTACGTCAATTCCTAGATATCTTAGTCGGGAGTGTTTCCATTTGATCGGTAAACTTACCTTGTATGGAGGCACTCACTGTGACTTAGGGAAAGTGGTAGGGCTTCGCACTTGTCCCAATTGATTCGATATCCTGATATGCATTCGAATTCCGTTAGAATCTCCCTCAGGGCAGTGATGGAGTTGGGTAAGTCAGTAAGGCTAAGTAAGATGTCGTCTGCGTATAAATATATGTCAGAGTTTCCGCCTGGTACTGGGATTCCTGATATGAGGTTGGAACTACGGATAGCTGCCGCCAGAGGCTCCACCGTGAGTAGAAATAGGAGGGGGGATAGTGGGCATCCTTGACGTGTCCCTCTCCGGATCGCAAAAGTGTCCGATAGGAACCCCCCACAGTTTACCTGTGCTGTTGGGGAGCCATATAGGAGGCGCACCTTGTTAATGAAACCTTCTCCTAACCCAAATCGTTTCAAGATTTCGAAGAGGTACCACCATTCTATTCGGTCGAATGCTTTCTCGGCATCCAACGAGAGGGCTAAGGCTTCCTCTCGTGTATCATGGGCAGTCCTAATGGCATGGAAGAGTGTGCGGAGATGATTCCTGGTGGAGCGGCCTGGCACAAAGCCTACTTGGGAGTGATGGATTAGCGAGGGAATAACTTTTTTAAGGCGAGTGGCCAGTATTCCCGCTAATATTTTAATATCTCCGTTCAATAAGGAGATAGGACAATAGCTTCCGCTGGAAAGTGGGTCTTTTCCGGGTTTCGGCAAAACTGTAATAGTGGCTTTATTAGACATAGGATGTATGGAGCCTTCCCTTTCGGCCCCTTGGAACGCCTCGTATAAGACATCTACTGTGTCGGTTCCCGTCCAGTTATAGAATTCAGATGTGATCCCATCTTCCCCCGGTGCTTTGTGATATGATAGATTAGCTATTGCTTGTTGTATCTCTTCCTTACTAATGTCTCCTTCTAAAAGAGCCCTGCCTTCATCTGTAAGATGGGGGATGTGCGTCCTCTGCAGGAATGCGTCTAAGCGGGCAATGTCCTCCGATGTTTCTGAGGAATACAGAGTTTGGTAGTACCGGCCCAATTCTTCTGCAATCGCCTGGGGGTGTGTGATGAGTGAGTTATCCTGGGTGCGCAGTGCCGGTATAGCAGTGCTGTTTCCCATTGGCGTAGTTGGGCAGCCAAGAAGCGGCCCACCTTCTATCCGTGCTCATAGTGTCGTCCCTTCAGCCTTTGTAGGGCATATTCTGCTTGTGAGGTGTGGAGGGTATTAAGCTCCATTTTAGCCTGTTCTATGGAGCGGCGGTTAGGGGGGGTGGGTTGCTGTGTGTATTTCCTCATGGCCTCCGTTATTGTCTTCTAACGTGCGTTGTCGGGCCCGTCTATGGGCATTGGAGATAGCTGCATCTCTCATTAGTTGCCCTCTAATAGTTGCTTTCACCGCAGCCCAGAGAAGTTGTGGTGAGGTTACTGAGCCTCTATTGTCCTTCATGTATGTGGCCATATGGGTCTCGAGTTGTTCCTTCCCAGTCGGGGATCGGTATCTAGTGTTAGGGGGGCGCCAGGGTTTACGGCCGGGTGTAATCACTCCGAGTTCCAGGGTTATTAATACCGGAGAGTGGTCTGATAGTGCGGCTACCAGTATTTCTATTGACTTAACCGCTTGTAGCATTCTATGATTAAGTAAGAAATAGTCTAGCCGTGATTAGGTCCCGTGGACCGAAGAGACAAAGGTATATTCCCTATTGGAAGGGTAGGAGAGACGCCAGCAATCTATTAGGCCATGGTCTGAGAGGATGTCTTTTAGTACGGCTCTATCTGCATTGTTACCCATGTCAAGACCATTTGATCGGTCTAGAATGGCATCTTGGACTATGTTCCAGTCCCCCCCAAAAATATATTGTGAGGCACCTATCTGTGTTAGAAGACGATTAAGAGAGAGGAAAAAGGAGCGCTTTGAGCCGGTGGGGGCGTATATGGAGCCTATGCATATTGTGGAGGATCCTACCACTAGCTTAGCTAGTACGTAGCGTCCCTCTGGGTCATGCCATGTTTTAACTAGTCCGAATTGCAGGGAGTGACGCAGGAGTACTGCCACTCCACATTTCCTTCCCGTTCCCTGTGTACCTGCCAACATAGGTGGTGTTCCGCTGTATATTACTTTTCCCACCCAATCTCTACGTAGTTTCTCTGATTCCATCGAGGAGAGGTGTGTTTCCTGTAGTAGAGCAATGTCGCCATGTTTGGAGCGGAGATAGGACAGTATCTTCTGTCGCTTAATATAGTGGGTCATGCCGTGTACATTCCAGGACAGGGCGTGAGCGGAGTTGTCGATCCCGAGGGTGCCGGATGTGTCATGGTTTATGGTGTATTGAATATGTTATGGTCCGTGTGATAGGGCAAGAAAGTAAGTAATGACAGGCCTGAGAGGTGAGGAATATAGGTTTCTTGTTCAGTTAGGCCTTGGGAGGTTGAGAGAGTTCCCCTTGGTCACAATACGAAGAATATAGAAGAGGAGGAAAAAGAAACGTATATTGTTTTATAATGTTGATATGAATCTTATGCATTGTCTTTTTATGGTCCAAATAAAAGAACTGAAATGAATAGATAGGACTATATTTGTGTTTCACACCCTGTATATGACGTTGAAAGTTATAATTAATGATGGGAAAACAGATTCTTGTCGTAAATGATTGAATTCAGAACTGCTAGAAAGAAAAAGGGACAGGAAACATATATATTCCTCAATTATTAAAGAAGCTGTATGAACAGAACAGGATTGACAGGATAATTAAAGGTGAAATTGGAAATGACAAGGTCGAATCTTATTAATCTTAGTGTTTTACAGACCAACAGAGGTGCTGTTCAATGGGATTAATCACTGTATCATGTTTCTATTGAGAAATGATAACCAAATGACACAAACTTGAATTTCTAATAATTCTGACAATAACTTTAATGAATACGTTAGACTGCGATCGTTAAAAATAAGTTGAATGAACAACTGCAAGCTTTGTAATGGGTTTGATATGAGTCATCATTACCTGTCGGTCCGCTACCCAAATGACCATACACAGTGGCTTTTCACTAATTCTATATGATTGCTAGGGTTGCCTGTTCATTGGAACCAGTGGCCTAGCTAGTGTATCATGGGCCCCCATGTAAAGAAGGAAGTGGGTCCCCTACCTGCTGTTTCAATTATAACATACAGCAATAATCAGGATTCGGTGGGCCCCTCAGGCCTTTGGACCCCAGTGCAACTACACCTATTGCACTAATGAAAGCGATTTCCCTCATTGGAATTGGTTGTAGGAATCCTACAGCAGATACATGATTCGCCCTTAGAATGATCTACATCTGGGTGAACTTTAAATGATGCCGCATAATTTCAGGAATTTTACGCTACTCTTGTAATGTAAAATTACCAATATTACGTGGTTACACCACTTTATGTAATTATGTGCCATATGCAGAAAACATATGCAGTAAAAATGCACCTTTCGTATTAAAAATGTACTTTGAACGCACAGGAACATCAGAAAGGAAGTATCTGTTGTTGGCAGTCTTTTTTTGCACATTTTTTTGCATGATATGAGTTCTTGCATTAAAAATTAATGTAAATAAAATGCAGCTCAAAATGACTCAATTACATTGTATTTAATTACTTGGTAGTACGCGTAACATTGACAAACGTTTGTGTAACTATGCAGAAGCAAATTACGTGAATTTCGAGCACACCTTGATTTACGTGAATTTCGAGCACACCTCGAATGAGCACAAGTACAGCAAAGGTTGCAGATTTTTCAAAGCCCTGTGTCAACAGAAATACTGCTGTAGCAGCTCTATCATTATATTTTTACCACAGTATCCTGCAACCCACATGCAAGAATATCACTTAGGTATACAATCCCTGTGGGCAATGGTTGGAAGAAAGAGATGTCATGTCCAGCACATAACTTACCTTCAACTCTAGGTGCATTTGGATGATCAGAAAGACATAAATGAGGTCCATTTTTAGTGGCAGCAATAGCAAAATGAAATAGCATAGTTAGTTTAAGAATTAGCACATCAGGCAGAAGTACATTCTTCTCACAAATAAAAATCTAATCTTTGTTCACTCAGTGTTTTTGCCATTTATTTAATCAACTAAGTTGCAAATGACATAATACCACCTGTTAGACCTGACAGCCTTATGGTGGTCACCCCTAACTTTTTGCCTGCCTCCCTCCACCTTTTTGGATACTGTCTTTGCTGGTTTTTAGACACTGTGCACTTTACCACTGCTAAGTGCTGAAGTGCATATGCTCTCTCCCTTTAAACATGATGACACTGGATCATACCCAATTGGATTATTTAATTTACTTATAAGTCCCTAGTAAAGTGCACTATATGTGCCCAGGGCCTGTAGATTAAATGCTACTAGTGGTCCTGCAGCACTGATTGTGCCACCCACTTAAGTAGTCCCTTAACCTTGTCTCAGGCCTGCCATTGCAAGGCCTGTGTGTGCAGTTTCACTACCAATTCGACTAGGCATTTAAAAGTACTTGCCAAGCCTAAAACTTCCTTTTTTCTACATATAAGTCACCACTAAGGTATGCCCTAGGTAACAGGGTGCTGTGTAGGCAAAAGGCAGGACATGTGTAGTTTACATGTCCTGGTAGTGTAGAACTCCTAAATTTGTTTTTAGATTGCTGTGAGGCCTGCTCCCTTCATTGGCTAACATTGGGGCTACCCTCATGTACTGTTTGAGTGGTAGCTGCTGATGTGAAAGAAGTAGGAAGGTCATATTTAGTATGGCCAGAATGGTGATACATAATCTTGCTGACTGGTGAAGTTAGATTTAATATTACTATTTTAGAAATGCCAATTTTAGAAAGTGAGCATTTCTCTGCACTTAAATCCTTCTGTGCCTTACAATTCACGTCTGGCTGGGTTCAGTTGACAGCTCTCTTGTGCATTCACCCAGAAACACCCCAAACACAGGATACTCAGCCTCACTTGCATACATCTGCATTTTGAATGGGTGTTCCTGAGCTGGGAGGGTGGAGGGCCTGACACTTACATGTCAAAGGGCGGTAGCCTGCTCTCACACAAAGGACTGACACACCCCCTACTGGGACCCTGGCAGAAAGGGTTGAACTGAAAGGGGACCTTGTGCACTTCTATGCCACTCTTTGAAGTCTCCCCCACTTCAAAGGCACATTTGGGTATTTGAACAGGGCCTCTGCCCCTACCAACTCAGACACTTCCTGGAGAAGAGAACTTGAACCAGAATCTGCAACCTGCCCAGAAGAACTGCCTGGCTGTCCAAAGGACTCACCTGAGTGCTTTCTGTGAAGGACTGCTGCCTTGCTGTTGCCCTGCTGCTTTGCTGCTCTCTGGCTGTGCTGAGAAGTGCTCCCCAAGCCCTTGAATAGAGCTTGCCTACTGTTCCCTGAAGTCTCAGGACCAAAAAGACTTCATCTCTACAAAAAGGACTCCTTGTGCGGCGAAAATTGATGCACAGCCTGCCAGAAATGACGCACAGCCTGCATTGCGGTGAAAAATTCACCTCACACCGAACCGGAACGACGCAGCCCGATTTCACAATGAGAAGATGGACGCAGCGCCAGCCTAGCGACTGGATATTTGATGCACAGCCCACTGGATTGATACACAGCCGAGCCGGAATGATGTAGCCCGACTTCCAGAGAGGAATCGACGCAGCCCCCGCCGTGCGATAGAAATTTCCACACAACGGCCACAGGATCAACGCAGCCACTGTAACTTCATCCTGTCAGCGCCAGAAATCCACGCATCGTCCCCGGAGCGTCCGAAAACCCCTCAACGTGAAGAGGATCCATGACCGAGTGCCGGAAATCGACGCACAGCCATCCCTGCATAAAAACTAAACGACGCATCAATGTGTGCGACCCGAGAAATCAACACACCTCCCTGTTTTCCACGCATCTCCTCCTATATGGTTCTTTGCGGAGATTTTTAACACAAACCAGGTACTTTGTGCTTGAAGGAGACATTTAATGCTTTTAAAAGACTAAAGACAGTTCATATCATTTTTACTGTGATATTTTCAGCATATACTTATTGCATCTTAATCGTTTTGACCTGCATTTTATTAGATAAATATTATATTTTTTTTTCTAAACACTGTGTGGTGATTTTTGTGGTGCTATACTGTGTTATTGCATGATTTATTGCACAAATACTTTACACATTGCCTTCTAAGTTAAGCCTGACTGCTCAGTGCCAAGCTACCAGAGGGTGGGCACAGGATAATTTGGATTGTGTGTGACTTACCCTGACTAGAGTGAGGGTCCTTGCTTGGACAGGGGGTAACCTGACTGCCAACTAAAGATACCATTTCTAAGACCACCTAGTTAGGGATATATCTCAATTTCATTCCCACCACTTGGACAAGACTATTGGGAAGAATTCAGCAAAGTCTTCTAGATATTGCCGACAACTGCTTAAAATGAGGCTGCCATCTTGGGTAGTGGAATGAATAGCAATAGTGTATCAGCAGTTCTGCATTTATAATAAAAGGAGCTCCTTTTCAGGGTGCACCTCAATTATGAATTTAACAGATTTAAAAGCGGAGATACTGGTTGTTCACAATTAATGATTCTGGCCAGTATTTCTACATCCAAATCCACCTATTGCAACTTAATCTTCATGAAATGGGGTTTTTCTAGGAGAAATTCCACATGGTGTTCCCTTATCCAACAAGATCCTGTACTCCAGTGTTTCACCTACTCTGAGTTGAGCAGGGGCTGTGTGTGGTAATGTTCATAGGGAGGACAGTAGGGACGGGGAATTATTAGATGCTGCCCTGGTGCTGTAAGAGGCGGTCAGGCAGAGACTGAGCACTGGCCAGGCTACACCTACAGCCCAAGCAAAAAGTGATTTGACTGGCCAGCATTTTCAGCCAGTAAAATTGGGTCTTATATTCTGGTACTCAGGAAATCTGGATGTTGGAACACTGGGCCAATTACAGTTGGGTGCAGTGGTATCCTACATGGGAAAATCACTCTGTCCAACCTGTAATCAGGCATTTGTGAGGGGACACTCCTTTCAATAATGTGCTGGGCTGTGTGGGTGCAGTGCACAACCCTCACCCTCAGTGAAAACACCATCTGTCTGCAGTATAAGAATTGTAAAAACAGAAAGAAAAAGACAGCAGGCCTTTCCATCTCTGTACCCAGGCCCACATTTATTGGCTATTGATCCAGGGCAGTGGAGTAAGTCACCTTGCTGTGCTACCCTACATCAAGGGAAAGGGCAGAAATGTGCTGTATCTATGTAATACAGCCCATTCATGTTCTTTCCTACTGCGCTGGTGTTGTTTTAACACTCCAGTACCAACACAGGCACCCTTGCACCATGGTGCAAGGGTGTCTGCATTTTAGAAAGGATTGTTTTTTGTGCATGACGATGCACCTTCTTGCACAAAAACATTCCTGGGAGGCTTTTTCCTCTTTCTATGGATGCATCAGAATGCAGCACCCATAGAAAGAGGGAAAAAGAGGAGAAATAAAGATAATTCTCCGCATTGCACCTCCCCTGGGAAGGTGTAAGATTTTGGCGCATCCCCAGGTATACAAGGTCTTGTAAATCTGAGGATGCGCCAACATCCATGGGTGTTGCACCTCCTAACTCAGAGTAAGGCAACGCAGCGATTTGCGCTGCCTTGCTTTACTCCATATCTATAAGCTATTTAAAGCCACACAAAATGGATTTGACTGGCCTCATAGATAATATTTAAAGGTTTGTGCCACAGTTGCGTCACAACAGGTGGCAGCGCAAGGAGCTCGTAAATATAACCCCCCCCCCAATATCTGGAACAAGATCACCATATCTATCAGGGCTGCCCCAACACTGCTCCAGTTTAGCAAAGGGTTGAAGACTCTCCTCTCTAAAGAACACCACATCACAAATCATTAACCATCCAAATCCCAGCTCCCTCTCTTCTGACTCATTGGCTTTATGCTTGTTTATGACCATGTTCAGCACTCCACTGCATTGTGGCTAGGATTCTGCTATAGAAATACCATATAGATACATGCATACATACTTACAGCAGTTAATGCCAAGCATGTCCTGTTGTCATGGCTAGTCCACCTATTCCTTGCTGTCTATTCACAGTCTTTAGACGTCAATGTTATATTTTGTTGTTTTGGGATACAGTGTATATTACTGCAGAACAGCAGTACAGTTCCTTTAAATATGTTAGTGTACAGTGTGCGTGTGTTGTCCCTGACACATTATAAGACAAATATTGGCCATATTTCTGGGTGACTCCTGAGAATGGCTGTGCTCCAGGTCCTGCCTTTATTCTTAGCAGGTTAATGGTAACTCAGAGAATTTGCGAGATGTAAAATCAACTTCAGACATCTTAACCGCAAAAAGGATCTGTGTTAAGCCCAGGCAACGCCTCATGACACGGCCCCTGGTCAGTGGCGTAACGAAACGTGAGCCCCCCAGTAATGTACCTGGAGGGGGCGCACTCGTCCCTGGGCCCAGTCAGGGGCCTGCCGCCCGTGCTCCGCGGGGGCTGCGGGGGGACTTTGTTACGCCACTTCCTCTGATTCACAAAGCTTTATTCATGAAAGAGTATTTCATGGCTAACTCAGATATCAGTGTCTCGAGTAAGAGATAATTCATACCGACACCAGTAGTAAAACGCTAATAAGAATTGGTTGGAACTCAGGGACTTTACTTTTACACATTTCCTGAAATAATGAGAAAAACATGCACATTTTAATACAATTTCCTGAAAAAATTGTGAGACATGTCCCCAAAACGTATTTGCACATGACTGCCAGCAGACCTTTCTTTATAAGTAAGAAAAAAGTTTCAAAATCATTTTCTTTCACACTTTCTTAAAAATAACACGCAAACAACCACTCAAACTCATAAAGTTGCAGTTTTATAACATGCACCCTTAGGAATTTCCCAGTTACACAAGAAAATTGTAGGTTTCCACACACCAAATTCTAATCCGCCGCCCAACTCAATTTATCTGTCATGGCCGATTCCCGCAGCAACCTGAATATGCCAAGGACTCTTAATTGCAAATTGGAATATTCAATATGACATAGTAAAGACCTTCTTGCACTACATTACGCACAAGTGGTAAGTAATGGTGCAAACTATAAAACAAAGCATTGTCTACTGTGAAATTGATGAAAGATGAAGGTTTGAAGACATCGGCAACGAAAGTTGTCAAAAAGACCCGGGTTGGGAAAGGTCTTCCATTACGAATGAAAAACATGAACATATACTTGCTCATTTCTGTAATCTATCTTCAGCGAGTCCATTCAACTAATTATTAAGAATTATTTTGTTTGAGCTGTGATCTATAGCTTTATTTGGGTTATGGTCGGAGGCAATGTCAAAAGAATCCGGAAACCATTCCACTGATGATCCCTGATGCAGAGTCTTATTCACCTTATACAGAGTTTGTTTAGGACAACTTATTATCTTGAGAGCTCACAATCAGTAGTCAACTAAGAATCATGTTAAAATTTAAACTGGTGTTATTGACAGTTCACGAGTGACATAAACATCCAACCATTCCGATCTGACAAGAGTAGACACTTGTAAGAGAGACATCTACCTGCCTTACCTCCTGGTGCACAGAACACAACAATGGCCAGATGTTCTGTTGACTACCTGCCAGACTCGTGCTCTGAGGTACTGTAAAGGGTTTTAGAATCTACTAGATGGGAATGTGGCTAATGGAGTGCAACAGAGGGCGCCCCAGTCAAGTTGGGTGGATCTCTATATCTGTGAAATTCAGAATTTGCATCTGCTGTTGATACTCATATAATGTTCATATTATGTCTTAGGGAATTTGTTACTGAAGTTGAAATCTGTATTTGGACTGTGATCTCCCAGAGGCAGGAGAGTGATCTAACTGGGCCTCCCCCCTCCTGCACATCATAGCCACAATTTCCCAAAAGGGAGGTCATTCATTTCATGCTGTGACTTTGATTCTGGCTAACTTCAGAAGTTTTGTAAAGTTTGCATCATGGAATAAACTGTCAATGTAACAAATGTGATTGATATCCTCCCGTTATAGTATTATAACCTATTTATTTGGGTCTGTTGGACCTGGCCCTATTTGCATGGTTGTCCCTCAACTTTTTGCCTCCTGCCATCCGATTTTTTTCTGACTTGCTTTTGTTGGCTTTAGGACTCTGGGCACTTTACCACTGCTAACCAGTGTTAAAGTGAAACTGCTCTCTGTCTAAATGGTATTGGTGATTAGTCTATCCATGGTTGGCATATTAGATTCACTAGTACGTCCTTAGTATAGTACACCATGTATTACCAGGGACTGTAAATCAAATGCTATTAATAGGCCTGCAGCATTGATTTTGCCACCCACAGGAGTAGCCCCATAAGCATGTCTTACGCCTGCCATTGTTGTGCCTGTGTGTGCAGTTTTAACCTGCCAAGTGCACCCACTTGGGAGGCCCAAACCTTCCCTTTTACTACATGCAAATCACCCCAAAGGTAGGCCTAAGGCAGCCCCATTATGCAGGGTGAAATGTATTTAAAAAGTAGGACATGTGCTGGTGTGTTTTACAAGTCCTGATAGTGAAATACTGCTAAATGTGTTTTTCACTATTGCAGAGACTATCTCTCCTCTAGGGTAACAATGGGATTGCCTTGAAATACCATTTAAGTGTAAACTCCCATTGGGAGCAGATAGAGATCTGTAGTTTGGGGTCTCTGAAATCACAATTTCAAAAGACATCTTTTGGTGAAGTTGTTTTTTTTAATTGTAAGTTCGAAAATGTCAATTTTAGAAAGTGATGTTTTCTTGATTAACCATTCTATCCCTCTGCCTGTCTGTGGAGTACACGTCTGGGTCAGTATGACAGTTGGGCTGTTTGTAAATTCACTCTAAATAGTCACAAAAAGGGAGCTGGGGTGTGCCCTAATATCTGAAATAATCGATGCATCACCTCCCAGACGCATCACCTCCCCAGTAAGGAACCAAGGCATCGCTTTGCTTTCTGGCACCTTACCTCCCCTGCTGCCCGCATCGTCTTTGTTTTTGGCGCACCCCAGGTACTTTGTGCTTAAAAGATACAATCATTGTTTTCTATAGATTAAGACTCATTTCAACCTTTAAAAAAGTGATATCTTTACTTGTGTAGGTTGGATTTTTGTTGTTTTGGTCTAGTTTTATTTAGATAAATATTGGCTATTTTTCTAAACTGGTGTGGAGACCTTTTGTAGTGTTTTCACTGTGTTACTCTGTGTGTACAAATACTTTACACATTGACTCTGAGATAAGCCTCAATGCTCGTGCCAAACTACTAAGGGGGTAAACATGGGGTCGCATAGCTGCGTGGCTCCCTTACCCAGACTAGAGTAAGGTTCCCTACTAGGACAGGGTGTAAACCACTGCCAACTACAGATTCCATTTCTAACAGGGTCCATCTATTGAAACCAGAAATGTTAAGAGAAATGAAGGCCTGTTACCACACACATATGATTAATGGAGCATAGAAGAAACCATGAACCATGTCTTCCAGCCACCAGATTGTAACCATCAAGGAAGAACCTTAAGCAATTCTATTGTCGGGTCTTTCATCCTGTAATGATATAATGGAACACAACCTAGTTATTACACATCTCCATTCCAAATGAAAAATATTATTCTATGCATGAGTAACATGTAAACATGAAAACTGAAAGAAACACAAGGCTATTGTTTCCATATGCACATCATATATAGCATCACTACAACAGCTTCTGGAGAGCCACCACTCATGACTACTGCAACAGGAAATCAATAATCGATGATCTTGTCCAGCAGAAATAGTAGCATCCATAACATCTTCATGAACATTATGCTGTCTCCACTGATATTGCAGAATCATGATGATCACAGAAAGCAGCAGCCTCCAGTTAAATGCCTTGTGAGTGAGAACGTGTAGTTTTGGCAGGTATTCCCTTGTGCCACCATTGTCCATTGACCAACTTTACCACTTTTCCTTTAACTTCCTGTACATATTGAGGCTCCCAGAGCTTAGACAATCCTTTTTTTAAATAAGCATGGTTCCTTTATCCTTGCCCATTTCTGATCTTCCACACAGATCTGTCACACCTAACCACATGCCTTCTACCTATCCTATTAGACTTACAATCAGAAAACCTCCACAAATCACACAAAGACTGTGTACCTTCAATTCTGAAAACAATGACAAGACGCTCAATTCAGATGATGCCCTTCTCTTCCACATTATTTGAAATGGTGACTTTCAAATTGATACATGTAGGGTCGTGCAGTATGCCCAAAGTTATTTCTTCCATGCTTCACCATCCTTACCACCACTAGTATTTGTCCCCTGTGTACAGTTATCCAGAAATCTATTAAATCTGTTGACCATTCCATTGCTTTTCAGTCTGTACAATGCTGTGCTCAAATGTGTAACACCAACTGTCTCAAAAGTTCAGTGACTGCATTGGAAATCATTATTCACAAGAATATTCCAAGCACCCTTTTGTTTCCAAAATGTTCTAGAAAAATGTTTTCACGTCTCCGTATAGTGAATCCCATGAGGCAGCATGAAAACAACTATGGAAGTCCAACCATACCTTTTACCAAGCCCTACTAGGACACACAACAGGTACTTTCGGAGGAGGTTTCACAACAAGATGTTTGTCACTTGAAGTGTGCTGACTTCAATCTCCAATCTTCCTGTCAACATCACTTTGAATCAAGGACCACCTCTGCTCTTCAAGCAGATGTCTCTTAGTGAAAGTCACACCAATGTGCCCCTCATATGCCACATCTACAATCTTCTCACCCAGACGTACGGGGGACACAGCTTTTCTTGCCTCAATAGACATCTACGCCATTGGACAAGCCACTCAAAACCTCTCAAAACTGATGAATCTCTTGTTTCAACATTCTCTCCATCTTGGCCACCATTCCACAATAAACCTGGGAATTTCCACATGATTTTGTCCTTTTCCATTTCCATTTTCATTCCAGTATTTCCTTACATAGAATTGCATCCATATGGACTTCTGCAATAATGCATGCTTCCAGATCTATCTTTCAATTTATCTGCCTCAATACTATCTACTGGTATTCTGGATAAAGAATTGCCTGTGACATTGTGTTGCCCTGGAATGTATTTCACTTCCTAATTGAATTCCAGCAGTTTAATTTACTGTCTAGTCAAATATGTATTTGTTTTTTTATTGTTTGGCCAAAGAGAATATCCACCAGGGGACAATGGTCTGTTCCCAACACAAAAGGCCTTCTTCACTGATAAGCTTTGTATTTGTTGACACTTCCTAGACAGGTCAACAATACTATATCAATTAGTGGGAACCTATGTTCCATGCCCTTCAACGTTCTGAAGCAAACCTCTTTGTAAACTCTTTCTTATTTTAGAATTAGCTCAACACTGCGCGCAGACCATATGAACTTGTGTCTGCTATGACAAAACTGAGGTGACCGTAAATAAACAGGTGATTCTGTAATTATTCTTATGATCTTAAGAAAAGCATTTTGACAGTCCCTGTCCCAAACATATTGAGCATTCTTTAGAAGCGATGTAAAGCATTTAGTGGTACCGGCAAAACCCGTCACATTGTTTTAAAAAAAAAAAATACATAAGCCAGGAAATGAGTGTAAATGATCGAAACCTGATCTGAGACATTGTGCAATTTGTGTTTTACTGATGGCCATTTTTATTTACTTTGAGGAGATATGCGTAGTCCGTGATTTCACCCAACCTGTCTTCCAACACACTTTATATTTGTAAGACCATTTACCATTACATTTTCTCCAACCTGGGAAACCGTTTAACATTAGCTTGTACCACCACCCTAGTACGTTGATTGTGTTTTTTGCAAAATATAGCTTTCAGTTGAGGACTCTTTCCTTAATAGCAATACGAGCTCAAACGTACCTTAGTAAGTTAGTTTTGATTCCTTCAAAAGCTACAGTAGCAGCATCTGCTGGAAGCAAAGATTTAGGTTGCCAGTTGTTTTCACAGTTTTTACTTGAAATTTTGATATGTCTCACTGCCAAGTCTACCTAAAGATCAATGTTCTCCTCAACACTTGCAATGCTAATTTTGGGATAAGGACACATTCACAGTCACAATGCTCGCCATTTATCAAGGTCACTCACACTGCACCGCATCACTACACAAAAACACATACCTACTCATCTCAGGCATAGAGGCAGTGAAGTGTACACAACATTGTCTCTTGCCATGGTCTGTCATCACATCCAATACACATATGTATGGATGCGGCATGGAACACAAACACCATCCGCATTAAACAGCCCTGCAATGAACACACAAATCACTCACATTGCAACACAATAGAAGGACAATGGGATGCACAATAGACAGGGAGACAAATATACAAAGCTCACTATGCAAACAATATCAGCACAATAGGGATGGGGCATCAGGAGCACGCAGGGAAGGAGGCTGCACTGGCACACATATCACTTTGCACGTGCCCCTTAAACAACATTTACACAGGAACTGGCCCTTTAGGTATCTCAGGGACAAACAATACTAGATCCAAATGACATGCCTTTCTGCAGAATGTGGAAGTGAAAGTCAACAAAGCAAATACAACTCCAACTGCATGGGACATACATTTACATTAAGTAGCTGCAAGGTGCACACAGCTAAATGGGCACATGAACTGTCAAATGCAAACAAAGGTAGCACAATTGAAAACATTCCATGTCTGCACTAACAAAACTAAACTCAAGCTGCCACATATTTGCTGAATTCATAATCCATATCATGGGGACATATCTAACACAATACATGCTAACATTGGACAACATAAGTTGAAATACCATACCAAACAGTACACAATGCTATGATACCACCATTGCATTTACAACCACATATCCATACAGTCAACACATACCCTTGTCTCGGGGGACACCAGCACTGCCCACAAAGTCAGATACTGCAAACAACATCAAATGGATCAGCAAGCAGACTGAAACACACATAACTGTAAGCAGACAACACACGTTACTCAGGAACAACATAAAGGTAGAAAAGGAATTGCAGGAAACATGTGTACCCAAACAGCAACTGTTTGGGGATATTAAAAATGAAACTTGTACAGTCCAAGGCCATTGGCCAGTCCATTTTGAAATGCACAGGCACATGACTGTGCTGTCACTTGACTCCTAACTGCCAGGGAACCTCCACAGGAAAGGTCATCAAGTGGGCAGGCAGGCACCTCAGAGAGCATCTTTGAATAGGAGGTCAGATTTGGGATGGGTGGGTTTTGGAAGGGTTGGGCCGCTTCTTAGGAGGGGCAGGGCTTGCTCTTGGGGGGGGGTACGGGTGCTTGCAGAGGGGGCAGGTGTGACAGGAGACCTGGCGATGGGAGGGATGGGTTGTGAGGTGGGTCGGGGCCTCTTGGGTTTTGGACACGGTGGAGGGAATGGGGGAAAGGTCACGGTCAAACAAAAACTTTCTTTAGAACACGGGGATGGTCAGCAGAAGGGGGTGGGGATTTTGAGGTTGAGGGAGTGGTTGTCTGCTGTGTCAGTGTGGATGTATTCAGTGTGTGTATGTGATAGGTATGCTTGTGTTTGGGTGGTGTCTTTTACGTGGGTGAGTGTGGATGTTCACCTGTTTTGGGGGACTGGGAGTTGGAGGTGCTGGGTGATGGAGTGAGTGTCTGTTTGTGTGGTGTCTGCGGGTATGCTGGGTGTGGTGGCTGTGCCACTGACTGTTGTGATGGTGCCTTATGTGTACGCTTGATCTCATGTGTGTTACAGTGGGGGTTTCTGGGGAAGTGGTGACTGATATTATGTGTACTGGTGTCTGTTTGCTTGCGTGCCAGTGTGTTTTGTGGTGCTTGTGTCTATGTGTGCTCCTCTTGTGTGTTGAGGTGGGTGCATACAGATCGGTCTGTGTGCTTGGGGATGGTAGGGGTATGGGGGATTTGGACTGGGAAGAGGGAGGTGGAGGGGGGACAGAAGATTGGGGCGGGGGTGACTGGTTGCTGTCAGTGTGGCGGCCAGAGCCTGAAAAGATCTCTGTAGGCCAGACATTGCACCATGAATGCCTTCCAGGAATGGATTGATCTGTTGCATTTGGGTGGCCAATCCCAGGATGGCATTCACAATGGCTGTCTGACCCACAGAGATACTCCTCAGGAGGTGAATAGCCTCTTCACTGAGGGCAGCAGGGGTAACAGGGGCTGGGGAGGAGGTGCCAGGGGCAAAGGAGACGCCCACCCTCTTGGGTGAATGTGCACGGCAAACTGGGTGGAGAGCAACAGGGAGGGTGGTGATAGAATGGGGGTGGTGGACAAAGATGGTACCGGGGTACCCCCCGATGGATATGCCACCACTAGGGAGTGCCCACTGGAGTAAAAATCTGATGATGAAGATGATGTTGTTCTGGTCTCCCCCATGATGCTCACCTCACCATCTGGGCCACTAGGTCCCTCTGTGTCCGTGGTGTCTTGATCCGAGGTCCCATGGTCAGATGTGTCCCCACTCGGCTGTGCACTGTCTCTATCACTTCCCTGGCCTGATACTGCAAATACAAAGAGAACTAGGGTCATCATATGTCCATGATCACACTTGAACAACAGTTCTGATTAGCAAACATTACCATGATGTCAAGAAGGCCCCAGCAACAAACTCCACCTAAGTGGCCCATACATGCGCCATCCATATACATGCATGCCACCTGAACTGGCGACAGTTGCCCAAAGCAAAATAAGGATATCAGACAACTAAAATTGCATGGCTGAAGCTGTGCAACCACAGTAACCACTGAACTAGTAGGAAACCTTATCACCATCAGTGTTTTGCCCCATGGAGCATATCTAAGTTACTTGTTGTACAATAGTAGGCCAATGCCAACTGCATTCCCACAGATCCCACACAAGGTCATGCACACATCTATTTGCCACATACATAATGACCCAACAATATGAAATGATGCTTCAAAATCCTGCCATGTTGCTGGCAAAAGTACAGTTGCCTGGGGAAGGTGACAGAAATACAGAAGCAGTTCCACAATGCACACTTCACCAAATGATATTTTTTCCCAGTGAAATCATGGAGGTAGTACGAATGTTGCTCTGATGGGCCACACATTTGGCATGGAAATGGACACTGTAAACATCATGTGCAAATTGTCAGGGAAGATGTCTCTAAACTCTATAACACAATGAATAAGCAAGCCCCAGGGCAATCACAACTAATGTCTGGCACTCCTTACAGTGACATACTCTGAATGCATCAGTAGACACCATTAGTCCCTTGGATGTTAGAGAGGTCCAGAGATCTGCAGGTACTCGCTGAAGGCCCTCTACATGTTGCTCAATTGGAAGCTACATCACTGTCTTAATTATGATCATGCAAACCCAGATGTCTGTGGATGAATGCTTGTTCCCAAACACATGTGCTCTCAACATAACTACAAGTCACTCCATGATGCATGCCAACACTCAGGTTACAAACTTTACCCATTTCACATGTGTTAAACACTTTGCTACATGATTCTACATCAATGGCACACAAATGCACATTGTGGCTAAAACCTCTAGGCCTGCATTTCATGTCCCTCATTGCTACTGCAGTTGCTATGCCCCATGAGGGTATGTGTCAGACAATAAGCAATGGTGAAACACTCCTGTATGTGGCACAACATGAAATATACCCCTATTGTAGATGTTTTATTCCACACAGTCTGCCATGCACATATATGTGAGGAAATACAGACATTATCCCATTGACACAGGTAGATCATGCATGAAACAGCAACTTACAAATGTTTTGCTAATGAGAAAGGGACTCATGCTGACATGTGGGCACAAGGAATGTTGGGAACAGTAATGGCACATAAATTATGTCAATGGACATTCCTCTCTTACCAAGGGAAAATGTAGATTGGTAGTAGCACACAAAGAACAATGTATGCTCTGTCACATGTATGATGGCCATCTTCACATTACAGACTGTAGTGAGGCACCAGCACCTGTCATACACTGAATACAACTAGCCTATGGGTGCCAGATGCCAAAATACTCATTGCACAAGACACCTGGATGAGGACAGTGATCCATCACTTCCTTAGCTTTGGCCTGTAAAACTGAGTAGTGGTCTGCTGCATAGAATTTACACCCACTATAACAACAAACAGTACATGATTGATGAATGTACACAGCCATATGTTTTCCCTGGAGAGCACGTTGTCTGTGGATTGTATACATTTCTGTCCTAGATCCCTGGGCCAATATGCAAGGCACATCTGTATGCAACACATGGCATGTCTACACAAACAATTACTCATCTACTAATTTACACATGGCTCATCCCCAGTCTTCAGCGGGAGGTGTCAGAACCTAACACATTCACTTGACAGTGTGTCAGGCAGGAATTTGTCCTGTACTCACTGCCCTGTGGCTGCTGTGCTGTCCCTAAACACCTATCAAGGACTGGGTAGGCCACCGCCAGAATGCAGGCCTTTAGGGGGGTCATGGTCCAACAAGCACCCCACCCATGTTGGGAGGACATCCCAGCTGGACTTCTGTGATCTTCCGGGCCCAGTGTTTCAAGTCCTTCCACCTCTTCTGACAGTGGGCACTCAGCCGGCTGTGGACCCGCACGGTCTGCAAATTCTTGGCAATAGGTCTCCATAGTCCCTTTTCATGAAGGGCATTGACCTGCATGGATGCAAAAGACAACTCAAGAGATTATAATTACTAGTTTTATCACAAATAGTTGAATAACACCAAGCTAGGACTTTTCTATTTGTTAATACTCCCCAAGTGTGAAACACACAAGCCAATAAGTAATGGGGCCTGACTACCGACATTTATATCTGCATCTGCAGACTAACCTAGTACCCTGCTCATGGCCTACAATAACTAAGCAAACTTACTGACATTGTGTAGCCCAGATTCTAGCAACCTGTACTGTGATGTGAGCCACAATGAAACACTACACACCTATGTGTCTTCTGAAGGGTAAACTCCTTAGGCATGAATGGACCAACACATTCACACTCTGTGACTGCCTGCATACAGTCCCTACAGGCAACTACCAGAGTACAGACTTCAACGTTACACATGAGTAACAATCAAGGGGCTGCCATTGTGGATATAGAAAGGGTCTTCCTCGTCCATTTGTGGACATGTGGAATAGCAAATGCAGACTCATGCCCCTTCAAGGGGGGGGGGAGGTTCTGTGTTATGTACTTGTGCCACAGAACACTCTTTTGGATATATGTGTCTATATTACTGAGATGGCATCCAACAAACAAAGACATGCTTTGTACAGTTTCTGCTATATGACCAAGGTACTGAGTCACATATCATGGCCTCCCAGAAAACAACACACTGTCTGCACTGTGGGACTGTCAGTTATGCAATACACCTCTACAGGTCAAATATGCCCTGTGTGAAGGTGACAATAGACCTGTGGGAGTAAGGAATGTATGATAAGTCTAAGACACATATTGACAATGATGCTTAATGGTTTACCTTTGTACCCATTACTAATCTAGTCAAAGGAAGGAGGCATGCAGGGTCTGGTTTTGCCACAAGAGCATCATATTGGCCACCTGACAGGATCTCCTGGGGGACAGGGAGTAAGCACAGTGCCACAGTTGCATAGCCACAGTGACTCTCCCACATCCTACTCCTGGTCCCATGCTGGGAGATGCATTTGATGTCTCTGCAGGTCGAACATTTCTCACATAACTCTCAAATGAATCACACAACATGCCTACACAGCTCATGCTGTCATGCAAATACATGTTGTCTGACACTTACAACAATCATGAGAAAGAGTTATCAGTGGATGGCAGTAATGTCTCCTTACCTAGATATGTGCATCCAACAAGAGGAAGATCAAGGACCTCTAAAACCTCACACAACACAAAGTGACTGAACTTTACACATGGCATTGGCCACTAATACCTGCACATTGTCCATCCCATTGATGCCACACAGACTGCAACTACAGGCACACAAGAAGTCTAACTGGCACACATGGTCACAGTCTAGCCTCTGAGGTGGGAAAGTATGATGACGTACTGAGAAAATTGCGCACATGAGGTACTTACCTGTTCTTCTGGTGAACCATGGAACTGTTTATACAGGGGTAGGACCTCAGTCACTATCCTCTCCAGCTCTTCTGCTGAGAAGGCAAGGGCCCTTTCACCTGCTGGACGTGGCATGATTACTCCCAGTGGCAGCACACAGCAGCTCAGGTTGTGGAGGTGTTGCTGGCAGCAGTGTCAGGAGTCAAGTGAGTGAATATGCAGAACATGCTGGTCACGTTCGCCACGTATGCGGTCATCACCACCGGCGGGCACAGTAATTGGACCCGTGACCACCACTGGCAGCAATGTTAGCCTATGGCTGTGTCCAGCGCTGTTGCAGCCGCCTACCTCAATGGTGACTTCCGCGGGAAGGCGGAGTAGGTCAAGCAACCACCATTTTGGTGGCCTGAAATACTGTATTGGGCTTCAGATACTGTGTCATGCCTACAAAAAGGGTTTTGGACCTCAGAAACATCCTTATCCTGTCTTGTCATGTAGGCCCTACTGTTAAAACACCTTTGCAGTACTTTGCAAGGCACAGATGGCATTTAACAGTGGAGCACAGTCCACCCTCACCGAAGGTCATTTTGGCTGTCGGGTTATACAGTCACATTTCGAGGGGCAATTGTGTTGCACATCTTTGAGTTTGGTCCATATCCATGTTGTGGACACATGTGTTGAAAACCATGGGGGGCACATGTGACCCTTGTGTTATTTGCAGCTGTGATGTGTACTGGTGCCATATCTATCCAGTCAGACATGGCTTGTCACATGATATCATTGACATGCATCATGTATGTTGCTGTAGACACACTGACTAATGTTAGAAATCTTGTCTTCTCATACATAGGTGCCCAGGGATAGGGAGGATGTGACAACCTCCTGTCTACTTGCAAATCCCAACATTTTGTGAATACACAAATTCCTCCCTAAAGCATATTGCCTGCCCTAAAGAGAGCAAGGCATAATAAACCTAATCTGCCCAAGGTATGTCTATGAGAAGCGTCCCAATCCCCGTTACCTTAGAACAAGGTTGGCCTCCAGTCTCCAAATCAGGTGGTGTAGAGACACAAAGGCTGAGGTCTGCTGCAAAGAGATGTGTAATATGGATAGAATATCTTGGTTGGAAACCCCCTCTAATGACCTTTGTCTCACAGAGTGTTTTTATAAGGCCCATGTTATTGTCTGTTCAGACATCCTGACATGGGTATGTAGATAAGCGTTAGATTGTATGCTCAAACTAGTATCACCAATATCATACCAAAAATGCCTCACATGTTCACATTCTGTTCTTGTTTAACATGAAGCAAAGGAACATGATGACAATCCAATACGTACATTACTGATAATGACGCTTTCACGGAATGGCAACTGATTATAAAATAAAAACATTTTTTATAAAATGCAAGAACTGCAAGTACTGCTAAAATGAATAATAAAACAGAGCATGATTATCTAGATAAAAGGGCACAGACCTGCAAGCCAAAGCTCAGCCTAACTCCTATACCCAGGTAACTAAGATGGATCCACAACAGGATGGTGAAAAAAGGGGTGCCTAATCTGTGTAGTAATCTATATGTGCTGGTCATGATTATTTGGCTCCGAGTGTAAATGACTGTAGTGTGTGAAGGTGTATTTTATAGTGTTCTTTGCGGGTGTGTCCAGTATGACTTGTAATAGGGCAGTCTGGAGGGCTGCCAAAATGGCAGTCTTTTTAGGAACCCCAACATGGCGGTCTGATGTTCCGTCCCCCAAACTCGTAATGAGGCTCTAAATCAAGTGACTGTAGTGAGATTTTATTAAGGCAGTAGACTTTCTTACACCATTTTGGAATGGCATTTTTAACTAACTGGTCCTAATCATCTGCAAAGTAAAGCCTTCAAATTCCCAACTGCTGGCCAACACTTTCGTTGCTATCACAAAATCTTGATAGGTTCATTTGTGTCTTCTACAGTAATGAAGAATGTCATTCCTGTCCCTCAAAATACTTCTCAAACTGCTTAATTGTAATTTGAAATTCATCCAAATCTTTATCACCGTCTGGTGCTACAGTGGGTGGTAGTCATACACCTTTTTCCCTTCATTGTCTACATAATAAAAAGCAAGTTATTTTTCCGTTTCTCTTGAATATTAAGCAATCAATAGCAACTAAGCATTGAGTGGTGTAATCTAATCAGAAGGAGCAGCCGAAGTGCTGAAGATGATGAGCAGAGGCTGGGACAAATAGAAGTAGGCAAACTAAAGTGAAGAGATGTACAGTAGAAACACCACACAGGTACTGTGCAAATCGCTGACTTGCAAGTGCAATGACCTTAAATTGACAGTGTGAAAATCACTCATTGATAATCTTGAAGGAAAATCCACTTGGAAGAAAAGATAAGCCTGAATGTCTTGTAATCAGATAGTTTTCTTGAAGTGAACCAAAAAGTATATCACATTTGCCCCACAGTGGCACTCTCGAGGCACATGATGTCCTACTTCACAGCGGGTAGCAATGGGCAATCCTGTACTGAGAGCAAAACGCCGCCTTCGAACACGGTTTGTAGCTCCGCCAGTGCGAAGAACCGTTCAGGGCAATTGTCAAAAGTAAAATATTCAGAGCAAGTAGCACTTTACTCAGCTGTATATAAGCAAACATGTGTCTCCAGCAAATCACACATATTTTAAGCTACTTCTATTTATCATCTATCAGTTCTCAAACAGTAATGAAGCAATAGCATTCAACTTCCATCATAGGTTAAATAGTGTTGTATTTTCGATTTAGTTATCAATAGGACAGTTTTAGTTCAATAAGCTCACAGACAATCCAGTCCTCCTTGTCAATCATATTGTAAATGGGCAGGAGTTTGATTATGACGGACTTAAGAATAACAAGTGTTAGACCTGACAGCCTTAGGGTGGTCCCCCCTAACTTTTTGCCTGCCTCCCTCCACTTTTGAGATACTCTTTTTGCTAGTTTTTAGACTCTGCGCACTTTACCACTGCTAACTAGTACTAAAGTGCATATGCTCTCTCCCTTTAAACATGGTAACATTGGATCGCACCCAATTGGGCTATTTAATTTGCTTATAAGTCCCTAGTAGAGTGCACTATATGTGCCCAGAGCCTGTAGATTAAAAGCTAATAGTGGGCCTGCAGCACTGATTGTGCCACCCACTTAAGTAGCCCCTTAACCTTCTCTCAGGCCTGCCATTGCAAGGCCTGTGTGTGCAGTTTCACTGCCAATTCGACTTGGCATTTAAAAGTACTTGCCAAACCTAAAACTCCCCTTTTTCTACATATACGTCACCCCTAAGGTGTGCCCTAGGTAACCCCTAGGGCAGGGTGCTGTGTAGGCAAAAGGCAGGGCATGTACCTGTGTAGTTTACATGTCCTGGTAGTATAAAACTCCTAAATTCGTTTTTACACTGCTGTGAGGCCTGCTCCCTTCATAGGCTAACATTGGGGCTGCCCTCATACATTGTTTGAGTGGTAGCTGCTGGTCTGAAAGGAGTAGGAAGGTCATATTTAGTATGGCCAGAATAGTAATACAAAATCCTGCTGACTGGTGAAGTTGGATTTAATACTACTATTTTAGAAATGCCACTTTTAGAAAGTGAGCATTTCTCTGCACTTAAATCTTTCTGTGGCTTACAATCCATGTCTGGCTGTGTTTAGTTAACAGCTCCTTGTGCATTCACTCAGACACCCCCCCAACACAGGATGCTCAGCCTCACTTGCATACATCTGTATTTTGAATGGGTCTTCCTGGGCTGGGAGGATGGAGAGCCTGATCTCATGCAAAGGACTGCCACACCCTCTACTGGGACCCTGGCAGACAGGATTGGACTGAAAGGGGACCTGGTGCACTTCTAAGCCACTCTTTGAAGTCTTCCCCACTTCAAAGGCACATTTGGGTATAAAACAGGGCCTCCACCCTACCCCCTCAGACAGTTTCTGGAGAATATACCTGAACTAGAACCTGCACCCTGACAGGAAGAACTGCCTGGCTGCCTAAAGGACTCACCTGACAGCTTTCTGAAGAGGACTGCTGCCTTGCTATTGCCCTGCTGTCTTCCTGCTCTCTTGATTTGCTGCAGAAGCGCTCTCCAAGGGCTTGTATAGAGCTTGGCTCCTGTTCCCTGAAGTCTCAGGACCAAAAAGACTTCTCTCCTGCAGCCGAAATCCCCGTGCGGTGAAAATTTGACGCACCGCCTACAAAGAACGACGCACAGCTTGCCCACTGTGAAAAATTCACTGCACACCGAATCTGGAAAGACGCAGCCTGACTTCGCGACAGAAGATCGACGCATCGCCAGCGACGCAACTGGAACTCCAATGCACGGCCCTATTGGATCGACGCAGGCCAACTCAGAACGACGACGCCCGACTTCCTGAGAAGAATCGTCGCAGCGCATGCCATGCGGAAGAAAATTCCACGCATCGCCTACCGGAATCGACGCAGCCCCTGTGACTTCGCTCAGTAAGCCCAGGATTCCACGCATCATCCCCGGGGCGTCTAAAAACCCTGCAACCCGAAGAGGATCAAAGTCCGTGCACTGGAAATCAACGCAACATCTTTCCCGCGTGCAAAATAATGACGCAAGTCTGTGTGCGAAGGGGCAAAACCAATCCACACTCACCGTTATCCACGCACCTTCTCCTCTGTGGATTTTTCAACGCAAACCAGGTACTTTGCCCTGCAAGAGACACATGTTGTTTATAGGAGAACTTAATACACTTTTTATTGCTTTTACAGTAATATTTTAACTCTAAGGCACTCGATACCACTTTCAGTGATATCCCTACATTTGCTTATTTAATCTTTAATCTTTTTGACCTTCATTTATCCAGATAAATATTATGTATTTTTCTAAACACTGTGTGGTGTATTTTTGTGGAGTTATATTGTGCTATTGTATGGTTTACTGCACAAATACTTTACACATTGCCTTCTAAGTTAAGCCTGACTGCTCAGTGCCAAGCTACCAGAGGGTGGGCACAGTATAATTTGGATTGTGGGTGACTTACCCTGACTAGAGTGAGGGTCCTTGCTTGGACGGGGGTAACCTGACTGCCAACCAAAGACCCCATTTCTAACATTGGTGATCAGCGGTGAGGATAGGACTTGTAATTGTGCAGTGAAATACAGTAGCTAAGTATTTCACTACCTACCCACAGTTGAAGGTCAACTTGATTTTTATCTCTTTTTGCACATTCGTTTTTCCTAACAATTTTCTAAACTTAAATCCTCACTCAACATGTCTCAAGCTGGGTCTCAAGCAGGAGATTTTGACCAAGCCCTGTTGGAGACATATAGGCCCTCATTCTGACCTTGGCGGGCGGCGGAGGCCGCCCGCCAAAGTCCCGCCGTCAGGTTACCGTTCCGCGGTCGAAAGACTGCGGCGGTAATTCTGACTTTCCCGCTGGGCTGGCGGGCGGTCGCCTTCAGACCGCCCGCCAGCCCAGCGGGAAAGAGGCTTCCACGATGAAGCCGGCTCGGAATCGAGCCGGCGGAGTGGAAGCTGTGCGACGGGTGCAGTTGCACCCGTCGCGTATTTCACTGTCTGCGCAGCAGACAGTGAAATACATGTAGGGGCCCTCTTACGGGGGCCCCTGCAATGCCCATGCCAGTGGCATGGGCACTGCAGGGGCCCCCAGGGGCCCCGCGACCCCCCCCTACCGCCATCCGGATCCCGGCGGTCGGACCGCCGGGATCTGGATGGCGGTAGGGGGGGTCAGAATCCCCGCGGCGGTGCAGCAAGCTGCGCCGCCGTGGAGGATTCAATGGGGCGGCGGTACACTGGCGGGAGCCCGCCAGTGGTGCCGGTCCGACCGCGGCTTTACCGCCGCGGTCGGAATCCCCATTGGAGCACCGCCGGCCTGTCGGCGGTGCTCCCGCGGTCCTCCGCCCTGGCGGTCTTTGACCGCCAGGGTCAGAATGACCACCATACTGTCAAACAACTAAAAGAGTTCTGCAAGGAGATGAATGTACCCACCCAAGGGGCCTCCGTAAAGGAGGACTTTCAAGTGGCGCTGAGGGCCTGGGCAGAAGCCCATTTAGAGGATGATGCTGAGGATGAGGAGCCAGAAGATGGCCCCTCAGAGGATTTTATGCCATCAGTGGATGTAGTTACCACTGCAATTGTTCCCCCTGCCAGACCATGGAGCAGTGTCTCTGATCAAGGCCTGACTGCAGAGGAAAGGAGAGAGGAGAGGGAGTTCCAATTACAAATGGCAAGACTGAAAATTGAGGCTCAACAAGAGGAAAGGAGGGCAGAGAGAGAAGCGCAAGCAGCTGAGATAGCCTTGGCTGAAAAGAAACTATTGTTGGCTCATGAACTGAGTCTCAAGGAGCTGGATCTTAAGGCGAAGCAGTCTGAGTCCAGCAGTAATAGTGGCAGCATACAGGCAGGACCTGCTGGAGAAAAGAAGGTTCGTATACCCAAAAATGTGGTGCCCAGTTTTGTGGTGGGAGATGACATAGATGAATGGCTAGCTGCTTATGAAGTTGCACTAAGGGTTCATGAGGTTCCTGAAGGGCAATGGGGTACAGCTATGTGGGGTTATGTACCAGAAATTGGGAGGGACACACTTCTCACATTGGACCCAAAGGATCAAAACACATGCCCACTTATGACAGCCATTCTACTTGCCAAGTTTAGGCTGACCCCTCAGAAATACCGTCAGAGGTTCAGGGACAGCACCAAACAGTCCACACAAACATGGGTAGATTTCTTTGACTTTTCCAGTAAGGCACTAAATGGATGGGTGCGGGGCTGCAAAGTAGATGATTACACAGGATTGAATAATTTGATCCTGAGAGAGCATATGCTCAGTATTTGTTTTACAGAGTTGCGCCAGCACCTAGTAGACAGTAAGCTGACTGATCCCAGGAAACTTGCTGAGGAGGTGGACCTCTGGACTAGCACCAGAGTGTCCAGAAAGGCATCTGGGGGGACACCCACAAAGGTGGTCAGGTTTCCCATCAGAGGAAAGAGGGGGGAGAAAACTTAAAAACAAGGAGTTCTCAAAGGGCCCCAAAAATAGTTCCTAAGGGAATAGTGGTAACCAGTCCCGGTCTGATTCCAAAAGGAGAGGTTTTACTGACCATAAGACAGTAAGGTTTGTACCCCAATGTGCAGAGTGCAATAAGTATGGGCACTCTGAGGGCGACTCCAAGTGTCCCAAGAGGGCACAGCCCCCCAAAGGAGGCCAGACACCTGTGTTGGCTAGAGTAGCGCTCGGGGAGGAGATGGTCCCAGACAATTTTGGGGAGCAGACAGAGGTAACCCTAGTGTCCCTGGGGGATGCAGAGATTGTGCCAAAAACCCACATGCCTGCCAATACTTCCAAGTATAGGCAGTGGGTCACAATCAATGGGCAAAGGGTGGAGGCTCAGCGTGACAGAGGAGCCAGCATGACTACTGTCAAGGGTAAGCTGGTGTCAACAGAGCAGGTCCTCCCAACTACATTCCACCAAGTCGTAGTCGCTGACAATCACGAGAGCTACCTACCCGTAGCTCTGGTTCCCTTTGAGTGGGGGGGAGTCTCTGGTACTCTAAAAGTAGCTGTGAGTCCTGTCATGCCTGTAGATTTTCTGTCAGGCAACAACCTTGAGCACACTACCTGGAAAGAGGTAGAGCTAAGGTCTCACTTGGAGATGTTAGGATTGCCTCAGTGGGTCTGCATGACCACACAGACCATGGCTGCCCGGGAGGGAAGTCAAGGGCGTCTGGAGCTTGGAACAATGGCCCAGACAACTGCCAAGAGGAGGGACAAGGGGTGCGGGAAACCGGTCCCAGAAGTTCCCGCAGTGGTTGACTGGGTGTTCTGAGGAGGAGGCCCCCGAGCCAACTGGGGAAGACATTGCCACCCTGGGTGACCTACCTGAGCTTGCTGGCTGGCAAGTTGAGGTTGGGCCCACCAGGGAGGAATTCTGCAAGGCGCAGAAAGAAAGTCCCACTCTAAAGGGCATGAGGAAGCAAGCCTTAGCCCAGGCAGCAGGTTAAGCCTGTGGCGATCACCACATATATTGGGAGAATGATCTCCTCTACAGTGAGCCTAAGGTTCTGGCCATTGGGGCAGCGCATGCACTGGTGGTCCCCCAGTGTTACTGAACCTTCTTACTGGGACCTGCTCATGACATTACCCTGGCAGGACATTTGGGGCAAGACAGGACCTTTGCCAGGCTTGTCACCCACTTCTATTTGCCCCGGATGAGGACAAAATCAGATACGTTCTGTAGGTCCTGTCCTACCTGCCAGTGGTAAAACAGGAAAAAGCGTTAAGGCCCCCTTCATACAACTTCCTGTCGTTGGCACCCCCTTTGAAAAGGTGGGCATCAACATTGTTGGTCCATTGGACCCCAAAACTGCCCTAGGCAACAGGTTCATCCTGGTTTTGGTGGACCATGCCACACGTTATCCAGAGGCAATCCCTCTGACGACCGTAACTGCATCGGTGGTGACCAGAACTCTAATGGGGATATTTACCCGTGTGGGATTCCCAAAGGAGATTGGCCCTCATTACAACCCTGGCGGTAAATGCTACCAACCACTGTGCTGACGGCCGCCAACATACCATGACCACTGTGGTAATCCGCCACGGGTATTATGACCCATACAGAGAATACTGCCACAATACAGACACCCACACAAGTCCGCCACATCAAAGGTCAGTAAAAAACTGGCAATAGCAAAACCCACACAGTCACGCCAACAGGAATATGCCCATAACATCACGACCCACGAATCAACGCAGCGGTCTTTAAACCGCAGTAAACCATTGGCGGTACACGCCCTGCCGCGCTCAAAATACACACACATTTACAGAACACCACCACATTGGACAATTCAAAATACACACACCTGACACACATATACACACCACACCCACACACTCACACCACTATAAAAAACACACCCACATTACCCACAACCCCTTACAACCAAAAAAAAGAGACCAAGCACAGAGAGACAAGCAAAGAGCACACAATCACTCAGAGGCACAGAACACCATCACTCATACACCATCCACGCACATCACATTATGCATCCCAACACATCACCGCCACACATCACCTCACACATATCACTCACACCACATCATGTCACCTCAAAGACACCCCAGGTATTCTGAGGAGCATCTAAGGGTCATGGTGTAGGAAATCATCCGGGTATAGCCACAGCTATTTGGATCACAGGTGCAGCAGACGTCCATTGAAAGGAAGATGGAGCTATGGCGGAGAGTCGTGGACAGGGTCAACACCGTGGGACAGCACCTAAGAACCAGGGATGACATCCGGAAGAGGTGGAACGACCTACGGGGGAAGATGCGTTTAGTGGTATCAAGACACCAGATAGCAGTACAGAGGACTGGCGGTGGACCCCCACCTCCTCCCCTACAACTAACAACATGGGAGGAGCAAGTCTTGGTGATCATGCATCCTGAAGCCCTCGCAGGAGTAGCAGGGGGACTGGATTCTGGTAAGGAAAATCCTTACTACTTTATCCCCCGCACCCTACCTGCATGCTATCACATAGCCCCACCCGTACCCTCACTCCCATCACTCCACATCCACACCACCATCACAACCCACGCATCCCAATACCAAGCCCTGCATGCAACACCAACGCATGGACCCCCATCACAGACCTGCATGGACACCCATCACCACAGCATGCCCAGTAGAGAGACTCACCCAGACCGCACAATCAGCAATCACACAAGGCCAAGGCAACAGGAAAGGCACAAATCTATAAGGGAAGCACACCCATTGCACAAGATGGCACACACAGATACAATACCAATGCATTTGCATCCCAACAGGACCCCTACCCAACGTCACCAGACAGGAGGTGCCAGCTACATCCAGTCCACCCCAGAAGAGGCCCACAGTGATGACAGCAGCTCTGCACGCCTGGATCACGATGATCAACCTGGCCCATCTGGGACCTCTGGACAGTCGGTTACCCTTCCACAGTCCCAACCCACCACAGAGCCTCCCCCTCAGGAAACACCAGCTCAGCACCCACCCAGCGGGCCCATGCTGCTGTCGCCAGGACACGTCAATCAGCAGTGTGTCCACCACTACAGGGACCCCAGGCAACCCCACTAACCCAGGACGATCAGGGACCTGGGGTCAGTGGCAGTGGGCACATGGTTCAGGGAACAGAGGCACAGGACAACAGGGAAGCTGGGAGGAGTGCTGTGCGACATGAGGAGGACAGGCCCAGGGAACTGACCCTCCACAAAGCACTCTCAAATATAATGGGAACATACCACCATTCCCAGGAGACCATGGACACGGTACTGGCCAAGTTTCAGGAGACCCAGCGGTCTACACCATCCTGTTCACCATAGCAGGGGTGCTGGCTGATAAAGAACACGTAGAGGAAAGAGAAAGAGGGGCGGTTGGGACAAACAACACAACGGGAGTACAAACCAGAGCGTCCAAGAACAAATATTAAAAAACCTAAAAACAGTACACTCCTGTGACGGATATGCAAATGTTGATAATGTACATAATGATGGTATCTCAATTGTCAATTTGTCTGATTAAATGCTATCTAGAGAGCAAATAATTGTATTAGAAAAAGGTTTGAGATTTTGTCTTGCCAGTCATTGCAATATGACCCAGGTACACATTGATTTGTATAAATTCTTAAGGCAATTGAAGCTCAAGAAATACTTTGCAGAAAAAGGCAATAGTACACATACAACGTTATCAGACACATTATCCAGTATTCATACTATAAAAGATATAGAGGATATTCAAATTCTACTTTCCCTAAGTAGCATGGATAATGAGACTACTAATACACAACAAGTTCTAAGTGACCTAAATATCACACAAGACATATCGCTCAATAGTGGATTCAAACCCAAATCCATCTTTACACCTGTGCTATCTAGTGACAATGCCATAGACACCTTTCATAGGCTAGTTGTGGATGACCTAGACAAACTAGAGAAAAAGATTGATGAGGGCAAATCACATATTTCATATAACACAACTAAGAGAGAAAGAATGGCACTGAAAGATCTGAGTGAGAACCAGCCCATAGTTATAAAGGAAGCTGAAAAGGAGGCAATATAGTCATCCTAAACAGATTAGACTATATTAGTGAAATCAACCGACAGCTGGCGGATAATACATCATACCTAGAATTGAAGGACAATCCTTTGTCTCGGATTGTCCGTGACTTGGATATATTATTACATGGTTGGTTAGAACAGTGCTTAATCTCTGACTTAGAGTATAAATATATTTTCAATGCATATCCCAAGGCACCATGTATATATATACTTCCTAAAATCCATAAACATAAGACATCGCCACCAGGAAGACCCATCATTTCAGGCATAGGTTCGCCCACTGAAACACTCTCAAAATACATAGATAGCTTCTTGCAATCATTTGTCAGAAACCTCCCCTCATATTTGCAAGATACACAGGATGTTCTGATGAAATTAGAGGACATCACATGGTCTACTAAAATGACTTGGGTAACCTTAGACGTCAGCTCCCTATATACCTGTATACCCAAGAACAGAGGCCTGGAAGCCATTCAACACTTTCTGGCTAATAGATCGGCCTCTTATCTGGAACACACAAATATGTTATTGGACATGATTGGGTTCATACTTGAAAACAATGTATTTATTCACGAAGGGAGATGGTATAAGCAGGCACAAGGAGTTGCGATGGGCTCACGCTTTTCGCCCTCATACGCAAATCTATATATGGGTCTCTTTGAAAAAGTACATGTGTGGTTGAATGGTCCTTCCTATTTGACAGACCATATTTTCTTTTGGGGAACGTATATTGACGATATAGGGCCAGATGTACGTAGCCTTTTGCGCCTCGCAAACGGCGAAAAACTCCATTTGCGAGGCACAAAAGGCCTCACGCGATGCAGAAACACATTTCGCGAGTCAGTACCGACTCGCAAAATGTGTTTCCGACTCGCAAATAGGAAGGGGTGTTCCCTTCCTATTTGCGAGTCGCACCACATATAGAGTTGATTTTTGACCGCGAAAGCGATCACAAATCAACTCGCAGTTACCATCCACTTGAAGTGGATGGTAACTCATTTGCAAACTTGAAGGGGTCCCCATGGGACCCCTTGCCCTTTGTGAATGCTCACAAAATTATTTTTTCAGAGTAGGCAGTGGTCCTACGGACCACTGCCTACTCTAAAAAAAATAAAAAAGGTTTCGGTATTTTTTTCTATTTGCAGCTCGTTTTCCTTTAAAGAAAACGGGCTACAAAGAGAAAAAAAAAACTGCTTTATTTAAAAGCAGTCACGGACATGGTGGTCTGCTGTCTCCAGCAGGCCACCATCCCCGTGAGTGCCTAGACTCGCTATGGGGTCGCAAACAGCGAGTCGCAGAAGGTGCCTGAGACACCTTGCTGCATAACATTTTGCGAGGTGCAAATTGCGAGTCGCTATGACTCGCAAATTGCACCTCGGAAATTGTTTTCTACCTACATCGGGCCCATACTTATGATCTGGACTGGTGATGAGCAACATTTGGTGGAATTTATAGATTACGTCAACAATAACGATTTTAACATCAAGATGACACATGAATACAATAAGTATTGGATCAACTTTTTGGATCTGGAAATATTTGTAGAAAATTATTGTGTACATTCAAACTTGTATCGTAAATCCACTGCCTGTAATGCATTTGTGCATGCTGAAAGCTCTCATCCCACTACACAAATAAATGCTATCCCATTTGGGGAAATGATTCGAGTAAAAAGAAACTGTAGTAACAACAAACTTTGTGAACTAGAACTAAACAAGTTAGAGAACAGATTCATCTAGAGAGGTTATTCTAGACTAACTATAAGTAGTGCCAGGAGAAAACTTAATTAGTTGCCGAGATCATCCCTCTTAAGAAATTGTAGAAAAAAGAATCTTACATCAAAAAGATCAGTGTCATTCTGTACCTCATATTGTCAAAATAGTCAGGATATTTACAAAATCCTTTTCAAACATTGGGATGTCCTACACACTGACAATACTTTGAAACATGCACTATCTGCTAAATCTACCATGATCCACAAAAAAGGTACCACCATTAGAGATCTAATATGCAAAAGCTTTTTACCACTTCCCAAAGAAAAATCGATAAAATGGTTACCTGAGAAACCCAGTGGCTTCTTCAACTGTAGTAGATGCAACATATGTAATTTGGCTTTACACCAGACTCTTACCTTTAATTTTAATGGCAGCAAAACATACAAGATTCAAGATTTTATCAATTGTAATACCAGATATGTAGTGTATATATTGATATGTGAATGCAGTAAGATCTATGTAGGGAGCACCATCAGACCCCTAAAGGAGAGGATCCAAGAACATGTACGTGCCTTGAGAAACAATGATCCATTCTCACCTACATTAGAAATCCCCAGGCTCAAATACATGGGCGTAAGCCAGACACGGGCACACCCTAGAGGAGGTAACCGGGAACTGGAACTTAGAAGAAACGAGGCTAAATTGATACTTAGGCTGAAGAGCATACAATTAGGCATGAATCTAGACCATGAAATTAATTATTTTTTAAGATTGTATATGATCATGCCACTATAATATGATGTATTTGAACAATATGTGTAAAATTGCCTAATATAGCAGATATTCGCATATCTAAGCATGCTTTACAATCTTTTGCATGACATACCACCCTCCAACTTCATTTCACATATATGGAACATACTAGTAATATCCAATGGATGTGATATATATACATACAATAAATAAATAACATGTACTAACGAACATCTATGCACCTGGGTAACCTGTTGGTATACTCAGGTTCTCCTTGTACTAAGCTCTCTCACTAACAACACATTATAGATGCACTGGGCAGGTTTTTCTCTGATAACACTGTCAACAATGTACATTAGATATCCTTAGTTATTAATTAGATTAGAGTACCTTCATCTTATATTAGTACCTTATTTGAGTAATTTCTGCTCAATAAGGGCATTACTATATGAAGGGGGTTATCCTAACAGATTCCAAGATGGTCCTGTGTGACCTTTATGTGTTGAAAGTATTCTTTTCCTAACTATCCCAAGTTGATTTGGTAGGCTTCAGTAATACAAATAAAAACACGACTGATCCAAGATGGCGCCTCAGTTTGATGTACGTTCCTGTATTTAGACTCATCTCCTTTTCATATATGGCCTGATGATGTGGCCGGTCTTAGATGAATCTGTTAGGATTTGGAAAAAGGTTTGTGTGGCATGGATAGGGACACCGGTATGGTCCTATGACATCTTGGTATTTACGGGTCCTTACAAGATGGCGCCCGCATTTGCCATGACGCATTATGTACGAGTGCTGTGATATAATACATTGAAGTGTTAGCACTTCAGTATTCTGCTTGTGTTAATATAACTTCTCTATCTAACTTGGCCCCGATCAGGGCCAAGTGTTTTCTCTTGTCTCTCTCTTCTCTTCCTGTCGGCACGTTCACTAGATGCCGATTTGGAACTTTAAGATGGCGGATGGTTCTAAAACACTGTTATTGATTTACAATGAATGGGAAAAGGATATGTCCTTCCTTTATTTCCACTTTCTATATAAAGATGGATTTTTAAACCGTTCAGCTGTTTGATGCCGGTACCCAAGGGCCAAACCACTTGGTGGAACGATGATGGACAGGATATGAAGGTAATTTACCAAGTTAGGGAGATAATGACATGCAGAATATATGTCTACAGATTTTAAGTCATTTTCTAAATTTCTTCTTTTTTCTGTTGTTCCAAATAATATGGGGAGAGTCTATTGGACTCACCTCTTTAATTGAACATATATTGAAATGCTTTCTATTTTCATTTGATTTGTTACAGATACTATATACTTTGGACCTTTGACCAACTCTTGGAAAAATAGGTTGTTTTTATGACTATAAACACCTATTAAAAATTAAACTATTCACTCCTTTGGAGACTAATAAGTACAGGTTGGTGGACGATTGGATTGACCAATTAGTATAATTTTTAATTGACATATTGGATATGGGACTTTTATGGTTTTATCTTACAGACTTGTCGTGGTTTCACAAGAAATTTGGGAATCTCAGTTTGAATAGAACTTTACAAACTTAAAAAGAATAAGGTATATATAGTTTAAATACCTTTCTGTTAGTGTGCTAATTTGGGTCTTTGAACACACATGGAAATCATTGACTATCTTTGACCTCTGGACTCTTGTGGCACCATTCACAACTTCCCTCTTCTGGAACTGATTACTATTAATTAGCATGAGGACATTGGGGGTTATTCTAACTTTGGAGGAGGTGTTAATCCGTCCCAAAAGTGACGGAAAAGTGACGGATTTACCACCAGCCGTATTACGAGTCCATTATATCCTATGGAACTCGTAATACGGCTGGTGGTATATCCGTCACTTTACCGTCACTTTTGGGACGGATTAACACTCCTCCAAAGTTAGAATAACCCCCATTGTGTCCATTGGTTCACAATTAGTGGGAAAACAGGTTGTAACAAGTGATTGTATCATTTGTCTTGTCAGCCTTGATAAAGTCCTTCTTAGGACGAAACACGTGTTGGCTGAATTTGGTTGAACTTCACGATCAATTCTTTCATTGGATGGAAAGGAAAAAGATTAATTGTTTTACCACTGACTTAATTATGCAATGTGTGAAAAAACACTGCTAAGTTTA
Organism: Pleurodeles waltl; assembly: GCF_031143425.1. Classification (NCBI taxonomy): domain Eukaryota; kingdom Metazoa; phylum Chordata; class Amphibia; order Caudata; family Salamandridae; genus Pleurodeles; species Pleurodeles waltl. The sequence goes on along the minus strand of NC_090446.1, from coordinate 1,403,726,171 downwards.
TGTGTAACATTAGTTTTGTATTGTACTACTATAGCCTTGTTATAATTTTTGTATATTATTTCATGAAATTGTGCTACATTTGTATTATGTGTATTAAATTTGTTAATGGAATAATGCATTTTTTGCAATTATCACTTATCATATTGATGCCACATCTGTTTCACATTATGCTTGTTGCTTAAGCTCTCTAATATAACTTAAGGATCCATGAACAAAACTGATAATTTATGAACACTCTTCGCGTGTGCTCCATTCTCATCTTAGATATAAAATTGTGCTGGCTGATATGGGCAAGACCATGAGGGAGGCAGTGGCACAACAAAGGGCCCCTGACACTAGCCAAACTGATGAACTTCCACCTCCTCCGGCGCTAGTGGGCAGGAGGCCCCGCCACAGGAACAACAGGCCACTAGCAGCCCACTCCCTGCAGAAGGAGACCCACCCCGCAAATGGTCCCTGCGATCCAGGCAGAAGACAGAGAGCATTGCCAAGACCCCCGCCAGGAAATAGGACCCTCCTGATTGTCACCCTTCTGTCCCACTCTGTTACCCTGTCCACCTTGAACTGCTGTTGCTCCCCTTTCTATGCCCCCTTTGACAATGCACCTGTGATGCCATGAGACCGGACTCTACCATGGACCTTCCTCCACCATCACCCCAGCCCCTTGCACATACCCCTATACTTATTAGCACCTAAATAAACACCCTTGAAACAAATACCAATCTGGAGTCAGTTTGATGACTCACAAATGTATTACTACGACATTAGAAAGGCATTGCAAGGTATATGTTCATTTACTCATACCAATGTATGACAGTTGTTGGGCAGCAGTACACATAGCAGAAGCCAGAATGGGGTACACAGATCTGAAAAAAGGAAACCCAAAGGAAACAGTCAGTGTCCATAGACAGAGGGTAAGAGGCTGCCATGTACAATGTCCTAAAGTATACTGAAATGTGAAGAGACGTTACAGTCTCTTACCTGTGTGTCACTGGAAGTACTGCAGGATAATATTTGTTCTGTTGTCAACAACTTCTTCCTCTGCCGCCTCTTCCTCACTGTCCACAGGCTCTACCGCTGCCACAAGACCATCACCAGGCTCATCCTCCAGCAGAAAAGGCACCTGGCGTCTCAATGCCAGGTAGTGCAACATACAGCATGCCACGATGATCTGGCACACCTTCTTGGGTGAGTAGTACAGGGAGCCACCTGTCAGATGGAGGCACCGGAATTTGGCTTTCAGTAGGCCGAATGTCCTCTCAATATTCCTCCTAGTTCCCCCATGTGCCTCATTGTAACGTTCCTCTGCCCTTGTCCTGGGATTCCTCACTGGGGTCAGTAGCCATGACAGGTTGGGGTAACCAGAGTCACCTGCAAATATTGAGGGACAATAGTGAGACACACACTAACCCTTAGGGACAACACCATACCCAGACACCTACTTATACTGTGTATAACCTTGGCCTCACCTATTAGCCACACCCGGTGCCTCTGGAGTTGGCTCATCACATAAGGGATGCTGCTATTTTGCAAGATGTAGGCGTCATGCACAGAGCCAGGATATTTGGCATTCACATGGGAGATGTACTGGTCTGCCAAACACACCATTTGCACATTCATCGAATGATAGCTTTTTCTATTCCTGTATACCTGTTCATTTCTTTGGGGGGGGACAAATGCCACATGTGTACCATCAATGGCACCAATGATGTTGGGGATATGTCCCAGGGCATAGAAGGCAGCTTTCACTGTGGCCAAATCCTCCACCTGGGGTAACACGATGTAGCTGCGCATATGTTTCAGCAGGGCAGGCAACACCCTGCTCAACACGTTTGAGAACGTTGGCTGAGACATCTCTGATGCCATGGCTACTGTAGTTTGGAAGGGCCACTTGCCAGGAAATGGAGCACTGACAGGACCTGCACTAGAGAGGGGATACCTGTGGGCTGGCGGATAGCTGACATCAGGTCTGGCTCCAATTGGACACACAGTTCTTGGATTGTGGCACGAGCAAGTCTGTATGTGATTATAATGTGTCTGTCCTCCATTGTCGACAGGTCCACCAGGGCTCTGTACACCGGAGGATGCCGTCATCTCATCATCTGCCTAAGCGGTTGTAGCCTGTGGAGGAGGACGGTGAGCAGAAGGTCATTTACCACATAGATAGCACAACTGTGTCTGAATTAATGTTACAGAAGCAGTGTGTGAAATCGAGAGTCAGTATATGTGCCAATATGTGCTGTGACGCAGTTAGGTGCTGTGCCGTTTGCCCCTCTGAAATGGCAGCTGCCTGACCTGTGAGGCGGGACAAGGGGAAATGAGGTAACTGTGCTGGCGTTGTACAGCATTGCGGTAGGCAGTCGAAGACTGCCTCGCAACTCCGCATTGGTTATCATTGGGCCCTATGGGTTCCAGGAGCCAATGGCAATGTACGTCGGTGGTGACGGTGCGCATTGCCACGGACGTCACCGCCATTTTCTACCTATTCACTCACTTGATACCTGACCATTAACAGGAGAGGACCTACACTGCAAGTGCTGCTGTGACCTGAGTCTGGAAGCGACACTGGCTCATGTGTCTGGAAAAAGGGCCCCTGCCTTCCCTGCGGAGGAGTTGGAGAAACTGGTAGATGGCATCCTCCGCAGTACACGCTACTCTATGGTCCTCCAGACAAACAGGTGAGTACACTGTGAGCCTGATGCGTGGGCAATGCCTGTTTGGAGTGGTGTGGATGTAAGCCACATGTTGGGGGGTGCTAAGGCGTCCTGGCCTGACTGCTGCATGAGAGGTGGTCACTGTATGTGTGTCAGGGCATGGGTGGTTACTGGTGGGCAATGAGTATGGCGGTCTGGACGGATGAGTAATTACATTTTCTGCTGTCTTTACCCTCTAGGTCAGCGCCCACCAGAAGAAGGGTATTTGGCGTGCCATCGTCAAGGAGGTGCGGACCCTGGGGGCTTATCACAGGTGGAGCACCCACTGCCGCTAGAGATGGGAGGGCCTTCGCCGCTGGACCAAGAAGACGGAGGAGGCACAGATGGGTCTGGCCTCCCAATGTGGAAGGGGTGCCCGTCGCACCATGAGCACCCTGATGTTCCGCATCCTGGTGGTGGCCTATCCGGAGTTGGATGGGCACTTGAGGGCATCACAGCAGCCACAAGGGGGTGAGTACAGTTTCAGAAAGCTGACTTTGCGTGCTTTAGGAACTAGATGGCTGGGGGATGTGGGGTGTGGGTGCCCCTAGTCCAGGGCAATCATGCCAGGGTAGGTCCCTTGTTTGCAGGCTCTGAAGCACCTCTACCCCAATGGTACAAGTGGCCAACTACTAGTGTGCAGGCTCCTGTGGGTGTCAGGTGTGCAAGTGCTGGCATTAGGCATTGTACCTCATGGGCTGGTGACTACCTTAGTGAGTGGTTGGGCATGGCCTAGTGCATAGGGCAGCTCAGTGTGTGTTGTGTATGCCAACGGTAGTGGTGTTGCTGGCATTGACCATGTGTGTCCTCTGTCTATCCCCCCTTCTAGTTTTGTCACCCTATCCTTGTGTGCATTAGCATCATCTGGCGGAGGAGCAGAGGCACTGTTGACAGAGGGAGCTGCATCAAACATGGCCCATGAGGGTGAATCCACGGAGAGTGAAGCCACCAGTGGGACAGAGGGCGAAGGGAGCTCCACAACGGGGACAGGAGGGGAGACCAGTGATAGTGACTCCTCCTCTGATGGAAGCTCCCTGGCGATGGCAGACACCTCTGTGCCCACCCCAACAACAGGTACAGCCACCACCCCCCTTACCAGCACCGCACTCCCAGCAGCCCCTCAGCGTGTTTCCCATGCCCGCTCACCCACGAGGGTGGGCATCTGCTTTGCCCCAGGCACCTCAGGCCCTGCCCCGGTCAGCCCTGCTGCCTTCATTGAGGAGGCTATTGACCCACTAAGATCCATCACTGTTGGGCAGTCAACCATTCTGAATGCCATCCACGATGTTGAGAGGCATTTGCAACAAACAAATGCATACCTGGAGGGCATTCATTCTGGCGTGGCCGCCCAACAGAGAGCATTTCCGGCTCTGGCCTCAGCACTGATGGCAGCCATTGTCCGTGTCCAACCTCCCCCCTCCACCTTCCACTACCCAGACCAAATCCCCTCTACCTCAGCCTATCCCAAGTACACCTTCAACACACAAAAGTGGCTCAGGAAAACATAAGCACCACACATCATCACACAGGCACTTACACAAGCACCATCCCCATGCACACATACCAACATCCACTGCCTCCACTGTGTCCCCCTCCTCCTCTTCCTCTACCTCCCACCCAGTATCGTCTCCACTCACACCTGCATGCACTGCATCATCAGCCACTGCCTCCATCACCAGCTCGCCCATCACAACACACCCCTCACGAGCAATCACCACCCCCACAACCATTCACACGTCCCCTGTGTCCACTTCCAGTGTGTCTGTGAGCCCTCCTCCCAAAGTACACAAACGCAGGCGCACACCAACTCAACAGCCATCCACCTCACAACAGCCTCCAGCCCATGCACCTTCACCCAAACTCAGCAGACGTACACCTCCTACAACCACTACCTCTTCCTCTACTCCCACACCCCCTCCATCTTCCTGTCCCAGTGTGTCAAAAAAACTTTTCCTAGCTAACGTTGACCTCTTCCCTACACCTCCCCCCGTCCTTTCCCTAGGGCCAGAATGTCTAGATCCCAGCCCAGAACCTCAGCCACCAACTCGGCATCCGCTGTGTTCCCTGCAAGTCCGGGAGGATCGAAGGGGACAGGACTGCTAGTGTGCCACCTACAGATGGTAAGGACCACCCAATTCCACCACCTGCCAAGGTTAAGAAGGGGCCGACATGCAACAGGGAAAAGTCGCACCACCCACCCAGCAAGGCCTCATCCAAGCACAAAGAGGACAGTGCTAAGGTCCCAGCAGCGACTACCAATGTGGGGAAGGGACACAAAAGCAAGGGCAAGTCACCTCAGGGCATGAAGCCTCCTGGTGATGGGCTGGTGACCACCATTTCTCCAGACAGGCCAGCAACCTGTACCACGGTCATCACCGCAGCACCGACCGCCACCTCCACCGCCACCTGCACTGCCACCTGCCCCACCAACTGCACCACCCCCTGCACTGCCTCTGCCACAACGCCTGTCACCAGCATCCTCCACATTGATCAGCCATCCGAGGCTGCCAGAGACGGTCTGGTGACTCCCTCCACTACTACAGACGCCTGTACCACGGGCAGCACTGGCAGCATCTCTGCCACCGCCGCAGTCACCGCCGCAGCCACCGCCGCAGCCACCTGCACCGCCATATGCACCGCCACGTGCCCAGCCGGTGCCACTACATCAGACATCAGCAGCATCCCCAGTGGGCAGCCGTCTGAGGCTGCAGGTGATGTCCTGGACCCTGCACACACCACATGAGGCACCAGCACTGGCACTACCAGCAGTTTGCATCCTAAGTTGCCGCAGGATGGAGTGTGGCTCTGCCTCCATGGAGTATCATGCTACCTGTACCCTGCAAATGTCGTAGCTCAGACAACCAGGTGAGGGAATGGGAACTGCCACACCCAGGTGCAGCATCACTGGGCACAATGCCCCCTCCAGAACCAGTGGAGAGATGCATCCACTCCCCCCCTCCTTGGCAGGATGAAGCACACTGGGCACAATGCTCCTTCCAGAACCAGTGGAGAGATGCAGCCACTCCCCCAATGCTTGGCAGGATCAAGCACCATGGGCACAATGCCCCCTCCAGAACCAGTGGAGAGATGCATCCACTCCCCCCCCCCCCTTGGCAGGAGGAAGCACACTGGGCACAATGCTCCCTCCAGAACCAGTGGAGAGATGCATCCACTCCCCCAATCCTTGGCAGGATGAAGCATACTGGGCACAAAACCTCCTCCAGAACCAGAGATGCATCCCCTCCCCCATTCCTTGGTAGGATGAAGCACACTGGCCGCAAATCCCCCTCCAGAAACCCACTCGAGAGACTGTGGCTTTGCACTCCCCAGGCCCAAGCAGTGCGCCCGCGAGGAGCAGTGGCGTAGTACCATCTTCCGGCTGAGGTGCCTCCCTCCCCTTCCTCCTGAGGTGCCTGTGTTTTTTCAACCTGATGCCCCTGCAGTGTTCTCTCCGTTTTGAGGCAGGTGTCATGTGTGGGCTTCGCCCATGATTTTTGGGACCACTGGTCCACGGACATTTACAAGGGACAGTGTAAGTCCTTCTGTACATAATGTAAATATTGGTACACTGTTAGAAATGGGGTCTTTGGTGGACAGTCAGGTTACCCCCTGTTCAAGCAAGGACCCTCACTCTAGTCAGGGTAAAAGAGAATCACCCTCGGCTAACCCCTGCTTACCTCCTTGGTAGCTTGGCAGAGCAGTAGGTTTAACTTCAGAGTGCTAGGTGTAAAGTATTTGTACCAACACACACAGTAACTTAATGAAAACACTACAAAATGACACAACACCAGTTTAGAACAATAGGAAATATTTATCTAAACAAAACAAGACGAAAACGACAATAATCCGACCTACACAAGTCAAGTTATGAATTTTTAAAGATTAAACTCAAAAATAGCGCTTAGAAACACAAAATGCTTCGATGAGGTGTTAACACGGCGTCGTGACGGAGTCTTTCCCAACAAGCCGACACCAGCGGCGCCGGACATGGAGTCGCGTAGACCCCCAAGTACAGTACCTTTGGTGAAAAGAAGTCGATGCGCAAAGTCAGGGATCACGGCGTCTGTGCGAAACGTTGAATCCGTGCACTTCGAGCGGCGTCAGTCATGACGTGGTGCGGCGACTTCTATGGAGTCGCGGACTTCAGCGGGGCTGCAGCAGCGTGGGGCCTGCGAAGATCATTGCGTTCCAGCGAAGATCACGGAGTCGGGTGCAGGCGGCGTCACTGGATTCAGCAGCGGCGGCGGTCCGAAGTCATCTGAAGTCGATTTCCTTGGATTTCCACCAGCTTTCCTTTCAAGGGCCCAGGGACTGGATAGGGCACCACTTGTCAGAGCAGGGGTCTCTCCATAGACTCCAGGTGCTGGCAGAGAGAAGTCTGTGTTGTCCCTGAGACTTCAAACAACAGGAGGCAAGCTCTAAATCAAGCCCTTGGAGATTTCTTCACAAGAGGGAAGGCACACAAAGTCCAGTTCTTACCCTCTTACTCTGGCAGAAGCAGCAACTGCAGGATAGCTCCACAAAGCACAGTCACAGGCAGGGCAGCACTTCTCCTCAGCTCTTCAGCGCTTCTCCAGGCAGCGTTCCTCTTGTTTTCTGAAGTGTTCTAAAATCTGGGGTTTTGGGTGCCCTTCTTATACCCAGTTTCTCCTTTGATGTAGGCCTACTTCAAAGTAAAGTCTATTTTGAATGTGAAATCCTGCCTTGCCCAGGCCAGGCTCCAGACACTCACCATGGGGTTGGAGACTGCATTGTGTAAGGGCAGGCACAGCCCTTTAAGCTGTGAGTGACCATTCTTCCCCTCCCTCCTAGCACAGATGACTCGTCCGGATATGCAGGCTACACCCTAGCTCCCTTTGTGTCACTGTCTAGTGTGAGGTGCAACCAGCCCAACTGCCAAACGGACCCAGACAGGGAATCCACAAACAGGCAGAAATGGTATAAGCAAGAAAATGCTCACTTTCTAAAAGTGGCATTTTCAAACACACAATCTTAAAATCAACTTTACTAAAAGATGTATTTTTAAATTGTGAGCTCAGAGACCCTAAACTCCATATGTCCATCCGCTCCCAAAGGGAATCTACACTTTAATCAGATTTAAAGGTAGCCCCCATGTTAACCTATGAGAGGGATAAGCCTTTGCAACAGTGAAAAACGAATTTAGCAATATTTCACTGCCAGGACATATAAAACACATTACTATATATCCTACCTTAACCATACACTGTACGCTGCCCTTGGGGCTACCTAGGGCCTACCTTAGGGGTGCCTTACATGTAAGAAAAGGGAAGGTTTAGGCCTGGCAGGTGGGTACACTTGCCAAGTCGAATTTACAGTTAAAACTGCACACACAGACACTGCAATAGCAGGTCTGAGACATGATTACAGAGCTACTTATGTGGGTGGCACAACCAGTGCTACAGGCCCACTAGTTGCCTTTGATTTACAGGCCCTGGCACCTCTAGTTCACTTTACTAGGGACGTACTAGTAAATCAAATATGCCAATCATGGATAAACCAATTACATACAATTTTACACAGAGAGCATATGCACTTTAGCACTGGATAGCAGTGGTAAAGTGCTCAGAGTTCAAAAGCCAACAGCAACAGGTTAGAAAAAATAGGAGGCAGGAGCCAAAAAGATTGGGGATGACCCTCCATAAGCAAAAAAGTCCAACATATATAATGATTTATGTTTATTCGATTGCCATATCTGAATGTTCCAAAATATCACTGGTTAAACTAATTTCCTTTTGTCCTTGTGTTCTTCCAGAGGGTGACGGGGTGTATCTGTCATTTTGTTGGATGTGTTAGTGTGTATGGTGTTGTTGGTGAGAGTGGGGGTGTTGCGTGCCATGTGTGTGTGTGTAACTCTCTTTTACCTCCCCCGTCCCCTGATGCCGCCTTCTTTCTATTTCCTGGTGTATTAGTAGATACACCAACATGGGGAGGACCTGCAGTTCGGGCTCCATGGCGTCCTAGTTCTTCGTGGAGTGTCGGAAGGTGAGTGGTCGCCATTCAGTGTACTGTTTCTGCTGTGCTTTTGATGGCATTGGTACCGCCCCGGAAAAGCTAGCGGATTGGCCTCTCATAATAGGGTGGGTGGTACATTGTCTTCCACCTGTCTGTTGGCGATGACCGCCATGGTGTTTGTTGAAACCGTCTTGCGGTCGGAGTGTTAAAGTGGCTGTCTATGTTGGCGGTTTCCGCCGTGGTCGTAATCCAATTTCTTTTATTGCCGGCCAGTTGGCGGTGTTACCGCCGCTTAATCACCAACTGCCATGGTTGTAATGAGGGCCATAGTATCTGACAGAGGCGCTAACTTCATGTCTGCATACATGAAGTCTATGTGGGATGCGTGTGGTGTAACCTACAAGTTCACTACAACCTATCATCACCAATCTAATGGTCTTGTGGCGAGATTCAACAAGACCTTGAAAGGCATGATCACATGCCTCCCTGATGCCCTGAGGCTTAAGTGGGACGTCCTCTTACCATGCCTTCTCTTTGCTTATAGAGAGGTACCCCAGAAGGGGGTAGGGTTCAGTCCCTTTGAGCTTCTCTATGGGTACCCTGTCAGGGGACCCTTAAGCATTTTCAAAGAGGGGTCAGAGAAAGCTCCAAAGGCACCCCCTCAGGATGTGGTCAGCTACATGCTGGCCCTCCGCACCCACCAGATGCACTGCTTCTGGAAAATGGGCAAAAGTAACCTTGAGGCCAGTTAAGCAGTAATGAAACACTGGTATGACCAGAAGGCCACCCTGGTAGAGTTTCAACCTGGAGACAAAGTGTGGGTAATGGAGCCAGTAGAGCCTAGAGCTCTCCAGAACCGCTAGTCTGGCCCATTTGAAGTGAAGGAGAGGAGAGGAGAGAGGAGGCCACTTACCTAATGGACCTCCAATCCCCTAGGAACCCCCTAGGGATGCTCCATGTCAACCGACTGAAGCCTCACTTTGAGAGGACCGAAGTCAGCATGCTTCTGATGACAGATGAGGGTATGGAAGAGGAGAGTGAACCTCTCCCCGACCTCCTCGCTGGCAAGGAAGGTGATGGGTTAGTGGAGGGTGTCATTCTCTCTGACTCCCTGACCCTAGACCAGAAAGGGGGCTGCTACCAGTTACTGGAACAGTACTCCTCCCTGTTTTCTCTCAACCTTGGGGTCACACACTTGTGTGTCCATGACATTGACACAGGAGACAGTCCCCCTGTAAAGAACAAAATTTACAGGTTGTCAGACAAGGTGAAGGCCAGCATCAAAGAGGAAGTCTCCAAGATGTTGGCTTTAGTGGTTATTGAGAAGTCTAGTACTCCCTGGGCCAGCCCTGTGGTGCTGGTACCCAAGGCTGCTGCACCCGGTGCCAAGCCAGAACTTCGGTTCTGCGTGGACTACCAGGGTCTAAATTCAGTCACACGGACTGACGGTCACCCCATCCCCCGAGCTGATGAGCTTGTAGACAGGCTAGGCGCTGCCAAATTCCTCAGTACTTTTGATCTCACATCAGGGTACTGGCAGATCGCCTTGACTAAGGGGGCTAAAGAGAGATCGGCATTTTCCACACCTGAGGGCCATTACCAATTCTGGGTAATGTCCTTTGCGTTGAAAAATGCCCCTGCTACCTTCCAACGGTTGGTTAACGGGGTCCTAGCTGGCAAGGATGCCTTCTGCGCAGCCTATCTAGATGACATTGCAGTCTACAGTGACAGCTGGGAGGAACACCTGCTCCACCTCAAGGAGGTGCTTCAGGCTCTGCAGCAGGCAGGACTGACCATCAAGGCCAGTAAGTGCCACATTGGGCAGGGTTCCGTGGTGTACTTGGGGCACCTAGTAGGTGGTGGCAAGGTGCAGCCCCTCCAGGCCAAGATTGAAACTATCAAGGCTTGGCAACCACTTAGAACCCAAACAGAGGTGAGAGCCTTCTTAGACCTCACTGGATATTACCGCAGATTTCTCAAGGGCTATGGAACCATGGTGACAAAACTCACATCCAAAAAGCAATCTAGGTTGGTGAATTGGACAGAGGCTTGTCAGAAAGCCTTTGACTTCCTGAAGGAAGCCATGTGCACGGCCCCCGTGCTCAAGGCTCCTGACTACTCCAAGGAATTTATTGTGCAGACAGACGCTTCAGAGCATGGCATAGGGGTGGTCCTAGCACAGCTAAATGAGGACCTCCTAAACCAACCAGTAGTCTTTATTAGCAGAAGACTATTACCACAGGAACAGAGGTGGAGTGCTATTGAAAGAGAAGCATTTGCTTTGGTCTGGGCACTGAAAAAGCTGAGACCATACCTGTTTGGGACTCACTTCCGGGTTCAGACAGACCACAGGCCCCTCAGATAGGTCATGCAGATGAGAGGTGAGAATTCTAAACTCTTGAGGTGGTCCATTTCCCTACAGGGGATGGACTTTATGGTGGAGCACCGCCCGGGGATTGACCATGCCAGCGCTGATGGTCTCTCCAGATACTTCCGCCTTAGGGATGAGAGCTCCCAGGAGGTTGGGTAGCTCTTCCCACTTTCAGCTGGGGGAGACGCATGTTAGACCTGACAGCCTTACGGTGGTCACCCCTAACTTTTTGCCTGCCACCCTCCACTTTTGAGATGCTGTTTTTTAGACTCTGCGCACTTTACCACTGCTAACCAGTGCTAAAGTGCATATGCTCTCTCCCTTTAAACATGGTAACATTGGATCACACCCAATTGGGCTATTTAATTTACTTATAAGTCCCTAGTAGAGAGCACTATATGTGCCCAGGGCCTGTAGATTAAAAGCTACTAGTGGGCCTGCAGTACTGATTGTGCCACCCACTTAAGTAGCCCCTTATCCTTGTCTCAGGCCTGCAATTGCAAGGCCTGTGTGAGCAGTTTCTGTGCCAGTTCGACTTGGCATTTAAAAGTACTTGCCAAGCCTAAAACTCACATTTTTCTACATATAAGTCACCCCTAAGGTGTGCCCTAGGTAACCCCTAGGGCAGGGTGCTGTGTAGGTAAAAGGCAGGGCATGTACCTACGTAGTTTACATGCCCCAGTAGTGTAAAACTCCTAAATTCGTTTTTACACTACTGTGAGGCCTGCTCCCTTCATCGGCTAACATTGGGGTTGCCCTCATACATTGTTTGAGTGGTAGCTGCTGATCTGAAAGGAGTACGAAGGTCATATTTAGTATGGACAGAATGGTAATAAAAAATCCTGCTGATTGGTGAAGTTGTATTTAATATTACTATTTTAGAAATGCCACTTTTAGAAAGTGCGCATTTCTCTGCACTTAAATCTTTCTGTGCCTTACAATCCACTTCTGGCTGGGTTTAGTTGACTACTCCTTGTGCATTCACTCAGACACACCCCAGACACAGGATACTCAGCCTCACTTGCATACATCTGCATTTTGAATGGGCCTTCCTGGGCTGGGAGGGTGGAGGGCCTGCTCTCACACAAAGGACTGCCACACCCCCTACTGGGACCCTGGTAGACAGGGTTGAACTGAAAAGGGACCTGGTGCACTTCTAAGTCACTTTTTGAAGTCTCCCCCACTTCAAAGGCACAGTTGGGTATAAAAACAGGTCCTCTGCCCTACCACCTAAGACACTTCCTGGAGAAGATATCTGAACCAGAACCTGCACCCTGACAAGAAGAACTGCCTGGCTGCCTGAAGGACTCACCTGACTGCTTTCTGAAGAGGATTTGTGCCTTGCTGTTAGCCTACTGTCTTCCTGCTCTCTTGCTTTGCTGCACAAGGGCTTGGATAGAGCTTGCCTCCTGTTCCATGAAGTCTCAGGACCAAAAAGACTTCTCTCCTGCAGCTGAAATCCCCATGCGTCAAAAATTCGACGCACCGCCTGACAATAACGACGCACATCCTGCCCGTGGTGAAAAATTCACTGCACGACGCAGCCTGACTTTGCGACAGAAGAATGACGCAGCGCCAGCAACGCAACCGGAACTTTAATGTACGGCCCTACTGGATCAATGCAAACCATCTCAGAACAACGCCACCTGACTTCCTGAGAGGAATCACTGCAGCGCCAGCCGTGCGGAAAGAAATTCCACGCATTGTCTACTGTAATTGAACCAGCCCCTGTGACTTCGTTCCTCAAGCGCAGGATTCCATGCATCGTCCCCGGGGCATCTGAAAACCCCGCAACCCGAAGAGGATTCAAGTCCCCATGCCGGATATTGACGCAACATCTTCCCCACGTGGAAAATAACGACGCAAGTCCGTGTGCGAAGGGGCGAAGAGGGGAATGGGCGAAACCGACGCACACTCACTGTTTTCCACACACCTTCTCCTCTGAGGTCCTTTGCGAGGATTTTTCAATCCAAACCAGGTACTTTGCCCTGCAAGAGACACTTGTTGTTCCTAGGAGAACTTAAGACACTTTTTATTGCTTTAACAGTAAAATTTTAACTCTAAGACATTTGATACCACTTTCAGTGATATCCCTAAATTTGCTTATTGTAAGGAAATGCCTCCTTGGCATGGTTACCCCCTAACTTTTTGCCTTTGATGATGCTAAGTTATGATTTGAAAGTGTTCTGGGACCCTACTAACCAGGCCCCAGCACCAGTGTTCTTTCCCTAAACTGCACCTTTGTCTCCACAATTGGCGCAACCCTGGCACCCAGGTAAGTCCCTTGTAACTGGTACCCCTGGTACCAAGGGCCCTGATGCCAGGCAAGGTCTCTAAGGGCTACAGCATGTCTTAAGCCACCCAGGGACCCCTCACTCAGTACATGGACACTGTCTCACAGCTTGTGTGTGTTTGTGGGGAGAAAATGACTAAGTCGACATGGCACTCCCCTCAGAGTGCCATGCCAACCTCACACTGCCTGTGGCATAGGTAAGTCACCCCTCTATCAGGCCTTACAGCCCTAAGGCAGGGTGTACTATACCACAGGTGAGGGCATATGTGCATGAGCACTATGCCCCTACAGTGTCTAAGCAAAACCTTAGACATTGTAAGTGCAGGGTAGCCATAAGAGTATATGGTCTGGGAGTTTGTCAAACACGAACTCCACAGCACCATAATGGCTACACTGAAAACTGGGAAGTTTGGTATCAAACTTCTCAGCACAATAAATGCACACTGATGCCAGTGTGCAATATATTGTAAAATACACAGAGGGCAACTTAGAGATGCCCCCTGCAAACACACCCGACTTCTAGTGTAGGCTTACAAGTTCCTGCCAGCCTGCCACACACCAGACGTGTTGCTGGCCACATGGGGAGAGTGCATTTGTCACTCTGTGGCCAGGAACAAAGCCTGTACTGGGTGGAGGTGCTTCTCACCTCCCCCTGCAGGAACTGTAACACCTGGCGGTGAGCCTCAAAGGCTCACCCCTTTTGTTACAGCGCCCCAGGGCATCCCAGCTAGTGGAGATGCCTGCCCCTCCGGCCACTACCCCCACTTTTGGCGGCAAGGCTGGAGGAGATAATGAGAAGAACAGGGAGGCGTCACCCACCCGTCAGGACAGCCCCTAAGGTGTCCTGAGCTGAGGTGACCCCTGCCTTAGAAATCCTCCATCTTGAGTTTGGAGGATTCCCCCAATTGGATTAGGGATGTGCCCCCCTCCCCACAGGGAGGAGGCACAAAGAGGGTGTAGTCCCCCTCAAGGACAGTAGCCATTGGCTTCTGCCCTCCCAGACCTAAACACACCCCTAAATTCAGTATTTAGGGGCTCCCCAGATCCCAGGAAATCAGATTCCTGCAACCTGAAGAAAGAAGAAGGACTGCTGACCTACAAGCCTGCAGAGAAGGAGGAAGACAACAACTGATTTGGCCCCAGCCCTACTGGCCTATCTCTAACTACGAAAACCTGCTCCAGCGACGCATCCGACAGGGACCAGCGACCTCTGAAGCCTCAGAGGACTGCCCTGACCCCCAGGACCAAGAAACTCTCGTGAACAGCAGCCCCTGTTCAAAACCTGCAACTTCTTTGCAACAAAGAAGCAACTTTCCTAACCTTCACGTTTCCCGCCGGAAGCATGAGACTTCACACTCTGCACCCGACGCCCCCGGCTCGACTTGCAGAAAACCAACACCTCAGGGAGGACTCCTGGGCGACTAAGAGCTCGTGAGCAACTAGAGACGATCCCCCTGAGCCCCTACAACAACGCCTGCAGAGAGAATCCAGAGAATTCCCCTGACCGCTGCCTGTAACAAGGGACCCGACGCCTGGAACCAACACTGCACCCGCAGCCCCCAGGACCTGAAGGAACCGAACTCCAGTGCAGGAGCGACACCCAGGTGACCCTCTGCCTAGCCCAGGTCGTGGCTACCCCGAGGAGCCCCACCCCTCTGCCTGCCTGCATCGTTGAAGTGACCCCCGGGTCCCTCCATTGTTTTCAATCTAAAACCCGACACCTGTTTGCACACAGCATCCGGCCGCCCCTGTGCCGCTGAGGGTGTCCTTTCTGTGCCTTGTTGTGTCCCCCTTGGTGCTCTACAAAACCCCCCTGGTCTTCCCCCCAAGGACGCAAGTACTTACCTGCTGGCAGACTGGAACCGGAGCATCGTGTTTTGGGCACCACTTTGACCTCTGGAACTGACCGGCCCTGAGCTGCTGGTGTGGTAACTTTGGTGTTGCCTTGAACCCCCAATGGTGGGCTGCATATGCCCCAAACGTGAGGCTTGTAAGTGTTTTACTTACCTTCAAAACTAACCTTAACTTACCTCCCCCAGGAACTGTTGATTTTTGCACTGTGTCCACTTTGAAAATAGCGTATTGCCATTTTTACAAAGATTGTATGTGATATTGCTTTTATTCAAAGTTCCTAAAGTATCTATGTGAAGTACATTACATTTAAAGTATTAACTGTAAATCTTGAACCTGTGGAGCTTAAAATAAACTAAGAAAATATATTTTTAAATAAAAAAAACTATTGGCCTGGAGTAAGTCTTTGAGTGTGTGTTCCTCATTTATTGCCTGTGTGTGTACAACAAATGCTTAACACTACCATCTGATAAGCCTACTGCTCAACCACACCACCACAAATTAGAGCATTAGAATGATCTACTTTTGCCACTATCTTACCTCTAAGGGGAACCCTTGGACTCTGTGCACACTACTTCTTACTTTGAAATAGTATATACAGAGCCAACTTCCTACACCTATTTAATCTTTACTTGTTTTGACCTGCATTTATCCAAATAAATATTATATATTTATAAACACAGTGTGGTGTATTTTTGTGGTGTTATACTGTGGTATTGTATGGTTTATTGCACAAATACTTTACACATTGCCCGACTGCTCAGTGCCAAGCTACCGGAGGGTGGGCACAGAATAATATGGATTGTGTGTGACTTACCCTGAATAGAGTGAGGGTCCTTTTCTTGAACAGGGGGTAACCTGACTGCAACCAAAGACCCATTTCTAACAGCAAGGAACCAGCTGACATATGTTTAGTTTCATATAGAACTTTTTCAAGGCTGCAATGAATACAATGTACAAATCAAGATCCAGCAAAAACTGTACTACTTTTTATATTTGCAGCAACTGGGCATTAGAAAAAAGGTGTTAAGAAGGGGAGGCAAGAACGCTGAGGCTGTTCCTATCCAAAAACAAATAAGCAAAATTAATGATAACTCAATGTCCAGAGACAAAAGAATCTACAAAGGGTGTCAAGATAAAAAAAAGTTACAGTTGTATGATGGGAAAAAAGATAGAAACGTCATAGTTAATTGCTGTGTCTGAGCTGTTGTAGTCAATGTGCTTCTGAAAAAGTAAACAGTATTAGAGTCAAAGTTGAGGTGAAAAGACATCAGCATGGTGAAGTGTGTACTTGACAATAATGTGTGCATTAGAAGACTATATTGAAAAATTACCTTCAAGAATACTGCAAGAGATTATAGCCAAGAAAGTGTCCATGAGGGTGGGTGGGCATACCACTGTCACCTGTTTTTAATTGGTTTTAGTCTTCAAACATGAGTTGTGTGTCTCCATTACCACATGGAGCCATTCAGTGACATTCTGGCTGTAGGGTGGGAGTGCAGTGAGGGGTTAGCGTAGAGATGAGTAGCAAATAAATGAATTGGCAGTGGGTATGTTAAGCATGCCTTTGCAAAAGACATAGGGGTTTCTTTGCAACTTTCTCCAAAATATCAAACACAAAAATCATTGCAATAAAACTTGATGACAGAGTGAGTTCTGAAACATGTAGTGTTATGATGCCCTAGCTGCTTAGAAACAACTACAGTAACATAGGTCTCTACCTGATGCAGTCCGAGGTCCCCTACTCAGGAGCTTGTTGGCAAAGTTTAATGATAAGCAAAACTCAGAACTGTAGATGAACAGATATGATTGATTGGAGCACAGAAGAAACCATACAACATGATTTCCAACAACCAACTTGTAACTGTCCAGAAAGAACATCACAAGATTCTACTTCGTGGTGTTTCATGAGGTCATGATATCATGGTACAGAACCCGGTCACCACAAAAACTTACTGAACTAAGCCATTCATGTTGTCATTTGGATGACAGCTCTCTCCTCTTGATTTACTGAACTCATAAATGGTATCTTTATTCCAATTGAGGATCACCTAAATAGGAACACCACAAATCTCTCAGACGTAGAAACGATAATGT
Organism: Pleurodeles waltl; assembly: GCF_031143425.1. Lineage (NCBI taxonomy): Eukaryota > Metazoa > Chordata > Amphibia > Caudata > Salamandridae > Pleurodeles > Pleurodeles waltl. The sequence continues at coordinate 1,403,708,893 of NC_090446.1, read as the reverse complement.
GGGGACAGATTGTTTCCTAGTTCCTATCAGGTAAATCTTGGTCTTTGTGTTTTCATATGTTCTGGCTTACTTAGTTTTTGCCTGGGAACTGTAAGCGTCCCGCCCTCTGCTCTTGTAGCATTTCCAGAAGTTGCCTTCTGACTAGTAAGTGTGAATTCCTTACACATATGGGCTTCAATTCCCAAAGAATTAGCTGTGACTTTCTTTGGTACTTCTATGTGTTTCTGCTGAATTCCACAAGTACCCCAGAAATAACTCAGGAAAACTCCTGGCTCAGCCACCTAATTCCAGTATAAGCCAAGAGTTCTACATGCGAAAGTAAGACCTACTCAGAGAAAGGCCTTTTGTCAACTGGACATGCTATTACTAGGATTGTAGAGCCATAAGCATATGTATGGACAGCAGAGCAGTTAACAAGACCAAGGAGTTATGTTAAATATCTGAGAATAGGTCAGCAGAAAAGGCATATGAAACTTCATACCTGGGGAAGATGTAGGATGGGGAACTGAAAAGTACACTCATGCAGGACAGATATTTCCAGGACTTTGTTTGGTACAGTGATAAGTGTCCACTCACAGACTAGGCATTTATATCTTGGATATTTGGCTCTATATTTGCCCTTTTCCTTTCTCTCTGTGCTCTTATAGCATTGGTGGTACAAATCTATGATGATGTAGTGCCTGTAATCTGAGAGTCCATTTCAGGTCTACTACAGCCAGCCTACTGGTGCAAATGCCTCTCTCTGTCTCTTTCTTTCTCTCACTCTCTCTCTCTCTCTCTGTACCTCTCTCTCTCTCTGATAGAACTGTCAGCCTTAGGGAGGTCTTCTCCCCAAACGTTTTGCCTTCTTTCTACATTTTTCCTGATTTCATTTGTGCTAAAGTGCGTGTGTTCCCAACTATAAACATGGTAATGTAGGCTTATCCCCAATTAGCATATTTAGTTTACTTATAAATCCCTCATAAAGTGGCATTACATGTGCACAAGACCTGTAAAGTAAATGCAACTAGTACTAGTAGGCCTGCAGCACTGATTGCGCCACCCACTGAGGCACCTTCCTCTAAACATGTTTCAGGCATGTAATTCGACCAGTCAAAATAAACTTTTCACCAAACCTTCCTTTTAATACATATAAGTCACCCCTAGAGTAGGCCCTGGACAGCCTAGAGGGCACAGTGCAATGTATTTAAAAAGTAGGACATGTACTTTTAGTTTTTACATGTCCTGGTAGTGAAAAACTCTTAAAATGTATTTTCACTGCTGCAAGGCCTATCTCTCCTATAGGATAACACTAGAGTTGCCTTATTATCATTATATTTTATAAGTATTATTTCCAAATGGGATGTTGAGGGGCAGGATCTGCCATCTCTGGAGGTCATTGTTGACTTTTTGGGTAAGCGGCAAAATGTTAAGTGCCCAAGAAAGTTCAAGCAGCAGAGACACGCTTACTCCCAGATGCCGGAAGCTGTTACGTCTGAAAGGGATGGCATGTTGCCTGTCGTAGCAGTCCCTTGTGGGGTGCATGGCAACAGCAGTGATTTACTGGGATTGAGTATCAGGCAAGAGGCCTTCGAAAACAGTCCCAAGATTTGCAGCTCCCGGGCCCCACTGTGGGATGGGTTGGCCAAGAACAAGAGTACATTGTCCATGTAAAGCCCCACCAGGTCCTCCCACCTAGTAGGCCAAGTCCAGCCGTCAATCAGGGGGTCTTCCCTTATAAGCTTCGCCAGTGGCTCCATTGCTAATGCGAAGAGAAGTGGGGACAGGGGGCACCCCTGACGGGTCCCCCGGCGGATAAGGAATGGATCCAACACAACCCCGTTCACTTGCATCCACGCCGTCAGGTTAGAATAAAGGAGCTTCATTAGGCCACAAAATTTGGGGCCACACCTGGTACTCAGAAGCACCTGATTTAGATAAGTCCATATTTTAAGTCATTTTCTAAATTTCTTCTTTTTTCTGTTGTTCCAAATAATATGGGGAGAGTCTATTGGACTCACCTCTTTAATTGAACATATATTGAAATACTTTCTATTTTCATTTGATTTGTTACAGATACTATATACTTTGGACCTTTGACCAACTCTTGGAAAAATAGGTTGTTTTTATGACTATAAACACCTATTAAAAATCAAACTATTCACTCCTTTGGAGACTAATAAGTACAGGTTGGTGGACGATTGGATTGACCAATTAGTATAATTTTGAATTGACTTATTGGATATGGGACTTTTATGGTTTTATCTTACAGACTTGTCGTGGTTTCACAAGAAATTTGGGAATCTCAGTTTGAATAGAACTTTACAAACTTAAAAAGAATAAGGTATATATAGTTTAAATACCTTTCTGTTAGTGTGCTAATTTGGGTCTTTGAACACACATGGAAATCATTGACTATCTTTGACCTCTGGACTCTTGTGGCATCAT